>NC_079230.1:2026965-2076965 GCF_029633865.1 Lampris incognitus | reverse complement strand
TGTGTGTGAGTGTGTGTGTGTGTGTGAGTGTGTGTGTGTGAGTGTGTCTGAGTGTGTGTGTGTGAGTGTGAGTGTGTGTGTGTGTGTGTGTGTGTGTGAGTGTGTGTGAGTGTGTGTGTGTGTGAGTGTGTGTGTGAATAGGTAGAATGTGAAAATAGAGAGGTGACGCGCGTGTCGCTGTCTCTTTAACTAGCGCGTGCCTCTTGTTCCACTGTGAC
Source organism: Lampris incognitus (assembly GCF_029633865.1). NCBI lineage: Eukaryota > Metazoa > Chordata > Actinopteri > Lampriformes > Lampridae > Lampris > Lampris incognitus. Next base: position 2,076,747 of record NC_079230.1, on the reverse strand, counting down.
GTCACGCGGGAGGGCCTCGACGGCCGGCCGGAGCTCGAGAGGAGAGGTTCCGTCACGGGGCTGCGCGCGCGCGCACATTCTCACACACACACGCCGCGCGGCCAGGCCAGCGGCCGCCCTCTGTTGTCTTTCTTGTCCTTTTCCTCGGTTCTGTTTTCCCTCCGACCGCCCGGTTCTGCCGGTGGAGCTCCGCAGCAGACGGGCCGAACATCCGGAACCAATAACGCAGCAGCAGACGGGCCGATCGAGTCGGGCCGGGGCGGCCGAACTTCCCCCTTTCCTGTCAGTGTTCCCGGAACGCTCCGCTGTTTCCGACGGTTCCGCCGACCCATACGGGTTCCGCCGACCCATACGGGTTCCGCCGGAACTTTTAACCACCATCGAGTCCACACCGCGCCTTCTTGGTGCCGTTAACCGGAGAGTTTGTTTTCGAAGAAGTTTTACATTTTTGCCTGTTTTCCGGACTCAACAGCGCCCCCACCCTACCGTCCTCCATCCCGGGCAGGCCCGGTACCGACAGGCCCGCGACCCCCCGAACCGGCCTGCTTCCGTTTGGTTCGACCGGGGCGTGAGACGGATGTGTGAGCGGACCACGCGTGTCTTCAGTCCGGGCCAGGTGAGTCCTGTACCGGGGGACCGAGTGGCGCCGGGCGGGGAGAGAGCCTCGATAAACGCACAGTACCGACTGACGGAGGGACAGACAAGCCGTCCCAGTACAGCACCCGGTCTGAGCAGAACCTGCACACGGGACAGCCCTCGATAGATAGACGGACACACAGACACACAGACAGACGGACAAATAGACAGACGGGCACACAGACAGACAGACAGACAGACGGACAGATAGATAGATAGATAGATAGATAGATAGACGGATAGATAGACAGACAGACAGACAGACAGACAGACAGACAGATAGATAGATAGATAGACAGACAGACAGACAGACAGACAGACAGACAGACAGATAGATAGACACAGACTGACAGGCATAGATAGACAGACAGATGGACAGATAGACACACAGATAGACAAACAGATAGATAGACAGATGGAATAGATAGATAGATAGATAGATAGATAGATAGACAAATAGATAGACAAATAGATAGACAAATAGATAGATAGACAGACAGACAGATAGATAGATAGACAGATAGATTGAATAGATGGATAGATAGATAGATAGATAGATAGATAGATAGATAGATAGATAGACAAATAGATAGATAGACAAATAGATAGATAGACAGACAGACAGATAGATAGATAGACAGACAGATAGATTGAATAGATGGATAGACAGATAGATAGATAGATAGATATATAGATAGATAGACATAGATAGATAGATAGATAGATAGATAGATAGATAGATAGATAGATAGATAGATAGATAGATAGACATAGATAGATAGATAGATAGATTGAATAGATGGATAGACAGATAGATAGATAGATAGATAGATAGATAGATAGTGAGACGGAGCTGAAGAGATGGCTGTGTTCAGTATCATTACTCTGTATTTGCATACAGTCTAATGAGGGACTAATCTCCGTTTTATGTGGGGAGGTTGGTGTAATCAGCTTGATTGACAGGCGGAAACGTGGCGGATGAGAGGAGGATTATTCATCACCAGGTCTCTGGAGTTCAGGTTTCACATTTAGAAAAAAGAGTTGTTTGGAAATTGAGAAACTGAGGAACTCCGTGACCAGCAGCTGGAAGAACAGACCTCCTAGCAGACGTGGCTATCCCCTCTTCTGTGTGTGTGTGTGTGTGTGTGTGTGTCTTTATCTCTGTCTGCTTGTTTTTGCTGTCTCTGTGTCTGTTTGTGTGTCTGTTTGTGTGTCTGGCTAAAGTTAGCTGAAGTTAGCTTGCCTGGCTGGAACGTTTCTGAGCAGGCGTCCCAGCTTTGCGTGTGTGCTTTTCTTCGTACCGTACGTAGTAATAAAGCTACGAGGCAACACAAAAGCTGATAGATCACAGAGCAAACTGCAGTGTGTGTGTGTCTGGAATGAGTTGTCATTTGGCTCCACCTGCAGTTACCTGGAAGAAGAGTCTGTCTACCTGTCTGTCTCTACCTGTCTGTCTCTACCTGTCTGTCTCTACCTGTCTGTCTCTACCTGTCTCTTACAGAGTTGTTTCAGATAGGATGTCACAGTCTGGCCATTGTGTGTGTCGTTGTGTATGTTCAGTTTTACTGATGAGCAGTGGGTCTCTTCTCTGTCTGTCTCCGTCTCTGTGCAGGCTTTCACAGCTTGACTCTGTAGAGGGGGGGGGGGTGTGTGGAGGTGTATCAGGGGGCCTGGGTTCCCGGGATAAAAATCCGGTTCATTTTCCCATAGACAGTTTTCACGTGACTGGCTGTTTAAGCATTTCTGAAAGTTGGTTGGTTGTGAGGGCGGCACGGTGGCACAGTGGTTAGTGCGGTTTCCTCCCAGCAAGGAGGTTCTGGGTTCGAGCCCCGGGGTAGTCCGACCTTGGGGGTCGTCCTCTGTGTGGAGTTTGCATGTTCTTCCCGTGTCTGTGTGGGTTTCCTCCGGGTGCTCCGGTTTCCTCCCACAGCCCAAAGACATGTAGGTCAGGTGACCCAAAGACATGTAGGTCAGGTGACCCAAAGACATGTAGGTCAGGTGACCCAAAGACATGTAGGTCAGGTGACCCAAAGACATGTAGGTCAGGTGAACCAAAGACATGTAGGTCAGGTGAATCAAAGACATGTAGGTCAGGTGAACCGGCTGTACTATATTGCCCCTAGCTGTGTGTGTGTGTGTGGGCCCTGTAATGGCCTGGCAGCCTGTCCAGGGTGTCTCCCCTCCTACCACTCAATGACTGCTGGGATAGGCTCCAGCATCCCCACGTCCCTGAGAGCAGGATAGGCGGTTCAGATAATGGACGGATGGGTTGGTTGTGAAACTCTCCGGGTTGGATCATCAGTACAAACCATTGGCAACTGTGTTGGAAAAATTCTGGTTAATTGAAGAAATGTTAACGGTACAAGACAGACAAGTTAACTACGACTCCCAGTGTGCATTGTGTTTAAGAAACATCCAATCACAGAGTATAAAATTCTGTTGGCCGCGCTGGTGAAACTTTGTAGCTAGCTAAACTACTACCACTACTGCTACTACTACTAGTACTACTACTAATGCTACTACTACTACTACTACCTTCGGCTGCTCCTGTTAGGGGGCGCCACAGCGATCATCCGTTTCCATCTCTTCCTGTCCTCTGCATCTTCCTCTGTCATGCCAGCCAGCTAGCTAGCTAAACTCTGGATAAAATAAACCAGCAAACGACAAGAACTGAGCTGGATTGTTTTGTTCCTGACTGCTGCCACTGGTCTGAAGTACATCGATGTTCATTTTACTGCTCTCCTTCCACTTATTCTGCGGCGGAGCGGAGGATTTTGCGTTGTAATGGCCACTGAGGCTTATGGGTACGGTAGTTCTTGACATATCGAAGAGACGAAAAAACATGATTTGTCAGAAACGAAGTTGAAACATTTACAACCAAAGGCCACGAAATAACCCTATAGTATCTTGATGTGCATGCTCTATAATCCAGGTGAGGAAATGCCAGAAAGTGGAATCTGTTCATGTGGACACAACATTTAGTGGGAGAAGCGTTTCATCATCATCATCATCTAGGTGACCTCTTCAGTCTCACCTAACTGCAGGTACCCCACCCTTATCACCAATACAGTGACTGCAGGTACCCCACCCTTATCACCAATACAGTGACTGCAGGTACCCCACCCTTATCACCAATACAGTGACTGCAGGTACCCCACCCTTATAACCAATACAGTGACTGCAGGTACCCCACCCTTATAAACAATACAGTGACTACAGGTACCCCACCCTTATCACCAATACAGTGACTGAAGGTGCCCCCCCCCTTATAAACAATACAGTGACTGTAGGTACCCCACCCTTATAAACAATACAGTGACTGCAGGTGTCCCCACCCTTAGAAACAATACAGTGACTGCAGGTGTCCCCACCCTTATCACCAATACAGTGACTGCAGGTGTCCCCACCCTTATCACCAATACAGTGACTGCAGGTGTCCCCACCCTTATAAACAATACAGTGACTGCAGGTACACCACCCTTATAAACAATACAGTGACTGCAGGTACCCCACCCTTATAAACAGTACAGTGACTGCAGGTACCCCACCCTTATAAACAATACAGCGACTGCAGGTACCCCACCCTTATAAACAATACAGCGACTGCAGGTACCCCACCCTTATAAACAATACAGCGACTGCAGGTACCCCACCCTTATAAACAATACAGCGACTGCAGGTACCCCACCCTTATCACCAATACAGCGGCATAACGACGACCAGCTTCATATGCAGATATGGTGTGACCAATAACTAGAGTTACAGTGGCCATGTGTACTATTCACAGAGGACTGGGGAATAGTTGTTATCACAGCATTGTAAGATGGTGACAGATGTACTTTTAACCCCCCCACACCCTCGGTTCAGGGATGGTCGTTCCCTCTTCACATAGATGGCCTCTTTGACTCCCTGTTCAAACCAGCGTTCCTCCCTATCAAGGATGTGCACATCCTCATCCCTGAAAGAGTGGCAACTGGTCTGTAGATGGTTTAGACTGGGGAGTCCTGGCCTGTAGATGGTGTAGACTGTGGAGTCCTGGCCTGTAGATCATGTAGACTGTGGAGTCCTGGTCTGTAGATGGGTGTAGAATGTGGAGTCCTGGCCTGTAGATGGTGTGTAGACTGTGGAGTCCTGGACTGTAGATGGTGTAGACTGTGGAGTCCTGGACTGTAGATGGTGTAGACTGTGGAGTCCTGGCCTGTAGATGGTGTAGACTGTGGAGTCCTGGCCTGTAGATGGTGTAGACTGTGGAGTCCTGGTCTGTAGATGGTGTAGACTGTGGAGTCCTGGCCTGTAGATGGTGTAGACTGTGGAGTCCTGGTCTGTAGATGGTGTAGACTGTGAAGTCCTGGCCTGTAGATGGTGTAGACTGTGGAGTCCTGGCCTGTAGATGGTGTAGACTGTGTAGATGGTGTAGACTGTGGAGTCCTGGTCTGTAGATGGGTGTAGACTGTGTCGATGGTGTAGACTGTGTAGATGGTGTAGAATGTGGAGTCCTGGCCTGTAGATGGTGTAGACTGTGTAGATGGTGTAGACTGTGGAGTCCTGGTCTGACGTGTTAGCTGTCCTGTGTTGTGCCAGCGTCTGTTTAATTTCCCCGATGTACAAGTCACAGCAGTCCTCCTGGCGCTTACCAGCTACACTATAGTGCTCTGTTTGTGCCGGGGACCTGGTCCTTGGGGTGGACCAACTTCTGGTGCAATGTGTTTGTCAAAATGTCATTTTGTAAATATTTTGTGAGAGCACCAATAGTCATCTCTACAATATTGTCGAAATACCGATATCGAAGTATTCAGTTAAGAATATTGTGATGTTTGATTTTGTCCGTATTGCCAAGTCCTAGCTGCAAATAGACGGTTTTGTCTGTAACTGCCCTTAAAGTGCCCCTCCACTCCAAAATGTGTTTTCTCATGTTCATGTCCTCTAACGTGTGTGGCCCTGACTATACTGACTTGTATCTGCAGAGTTTGTCACTAGAGTGGTGTTTTCACATTCCTCGACTGGAGGAGGAGCTGTCTGAGCACTCCCCTAAAGCCTGAGATTCAAACGTACCCCGGCCCGGGCAGGCTAGATTTGGTACGTCACAAATCCGAAAGCCGATCACTGTCTGATACGCAAATGCGGGGCGGGCAAAGAAACCCGGAACCTCCTGCGCAGAGCGGACTTGTCGGGACAGGCAGGGAGCGAGTTAGCATTAGCATAGCCAACGACCCCGGAGCTTCCTTCCACCATGAATCTCATTACGCTGCTGAAACGGTCGGAGTTTATTTACAGACATCGGGCATCGGGCTCAGCTGCCTACAAACCTGGAGGAACTGCGTCTCTTCAGGGCTCCCACTGGCTTTTCACAAGAAATGATTTTGAAGTCTGAAGCTGGGCCCGCTATTTGTCCTGGGACTGCGACAGCAAGCGGGAGTCGGTTTGTAAGTTGTGTACTTCTTTTACTCAACCAACAGGCAAATGCAAGCTGTCTGCATGTCACATATCCCTTTGTGAATTAGAAATAGCGTTGACTACCTTAGCTTTTTGTTACCTGCTGCTTTTTTTTTGTGGTTTTTTTTGGACCCCCCCCCCCACACACACACACACACACACACTTTTCTCCCCAATTGTATCCGGCCAATTACCCCACTCTTCTGAGTCGTCCCGGTCTCTACTCCACCCCCTCTGCTGATCCTGGGAGGGCTGCAGACTACCACATGTCTCCTCCCATACATGTGGAGTCACCAGCTGCTTCTTTTCACCTGGCAGCCAGGAGTTTCACCAGGGGGACGTAGCACGTGGGTCGATCACGCGCTTCCCCCCCCTCCCCCTTCCTTATCCGATGTGAGGGTCTAAGGACAGGATGTTATGTTGCGGTTGCGGTAAAGCCCCTTGAGGCAAATTTGTGATATTTGGCTAGGCGGCCGGTGTCGCAGTGTTTAGCACGGTTGCTTCACAGCAAGAAAGTTCTGGGTTCGAGCCCCGGGGTAGTCCAACCTTGGGGGTCGCCCCGGGTCGTCCTGTGTGTGGAGTTTGCATGTTCTCCCTGTGTCTGCGTGGGTTTCCTCCGGGGGCTCCGGTTTCATCCCCGCGACCCTGAGAGCAGGATAAGCGGTCTGGTTAATGGATGGGTGGATATTGGGTAGGCCTGTCAGATAGCATTTGAAATTCGAATGTACATTCGAATTATGGTAATAATATTCGAATTTGAATATGAAAATATGAAATTCGATTTTTTGTAATATATTTTTTTAATATATTTTTCCCCCTTATTAATATTATTATTATTAATACACACACGTTTAAATGGAAATAAATGATGGTTTCGTGAAACGTATTTTATGAAAATAAGCATAGCCTACATCCGTAGTAAAACCGGAAATTAAAAAGCTCTTGTCAGTTCCCACGCCGAGCGGGCGGGCTCATAGAACACAGGAAATGGCGGAATCCGAGAAGAACGTTGGCTGTAACCCAAGCGCTAGCACTAGCACTAGCACATCTCCTGCGAGAGTCATTCATACTCCACAACATCTGAGAAGTTACGTATGGAAATTCTTTGGGTTTTGGGCTGTTAATGGGAAAATCGAAGAGAGAACCCGTGACAAAGTTGTTTGCAAAATATGCAAGACAGAACTGTCCTACCGCACCACCACTACCAACCTGAGCAATCATCTCGATGCTAAACATCCCGAAAAGCTAGCAGACGATTCCGTAACGTTTACCGGAAAATATCCACACCTCGGGAAGATGGCTCAGAGATACCTCGCCGTGCCAGGGACATCCGTGCGCTCTGAGCGTGTCTTTTCTGATGCGGGAAACATAGTCACCAAAAAAAGGAGCGCTCTCGAGTCTGAACACGTGGACGCTTTGGTTTTTCTCGCAAACCACTATTAGCACAACTTCTTATACTACTACAGTGAGTAGGACTCTTGATTTTATTTTTTTAAGCCCCGTGGGTCATGGATAATTTACTATGCCTATGTTACTTACGGTAAATTCGTTAACACCATCTGGCCTTTTCCTAGTCAGATTTATTTTACTTGTATGTTACTTAGATTAGGCCCTAGTTAACATCATCTGGCCTTTTCCTAGTCAGATTTATTTTATGTTTAGGGGTGCTCAACAACAGTTTTTGGACTAATATGTGCGGACAATGTGCTGGAGTTGTATGTTGTCATAAATATGCTGTTAATAAAAACACGGGCTACAATAGACTTACTCTCTCTGTATTGATTTTTGGGGGTGATATGCAAATTCAAGGTATTCGAATGCCATTCGAACCTCAGTGTGTAATATTCGTTATTCGTTCGAAGCCTATTTTTGGCATTCGTTCACAGCTCTAATATTGGGCTATACAAATAAAACTGACTCGACTTGACAATGTAAACATCTTTTCTATTCTGGACCCTGATCCCAACCGGGCTCGCGTGGGTCCCCCCTGCTCCGGTGGCACCACTTTTTTTTTTTTTTAACTAAAGGCGTCAATCAACGTGTGCGTCGAGGGGTGATGGAGTGGTGGCCGCAGCATTGGGAGCTGTTGGCAGTGTGGGGGGGGGGGTTCCCCCTCCTGTGCTTTCCAGGCTTGGTCTCAAGCAAAACTCTTGGAACCATAAACCTAAGTGTGGTGTGGGTCGTCTCGTCCTGACGTCTCGGTGGTTTTGAATTTTAGACTACTTCCAATGAAGCAGTTCCCAGAGCAACTTCGTTGGCAGTCAAGTTAAACAGATACTAATTATTATCATTACTATATTACTGGAAATATAAACATCTCAGGCAGGCAGAACATATGATCTGCAAGCTTTGATTAGACCCATCCATCCATCCATCCATCCGTTAGCCAAGCCGCTTATCCTAAGTAGGGTTGTGGGATGCTGCAGCCTATCCCAGCAGTTGTTGGGCGGAAGGCAGGGAGACACCCTGGACAGGCCGCCAGTCCCATCACGGGGCCCGCCCACACACACACACACACACACACACACACACACACACACACACACACACTCACACACACATTCACACTAAGGCACAACTTAGTATGTCCGATTCACCTGACCTACATGTCTTTGGACTGTGGGAGGAAATCGGAGCACCCAGAGGAAACCCACGCAGACACGGGGAGAACATGCAAACTCCACACAGAGGACGACCCGGGGCGACCCCCAAGGTTGGACTACCCCGGGGCTCGAAGCCAGGACCTTCTTGGTGTGAAGCAACAGCGGTAACCACTGGGCCACTGTGCCGCCCCTGATTAGATCCCCAGTATGTAATTACATAATCACAATGTGACAATGTGAGCACACTTTAACATCGTAGCACATATTATCGTATGTTTCACAACCACTTCTGTGACAACAACTGCCTGTCACATGCTAACAAACAACACGAACAAATAAAAGATGCCAACACTTTCCATTGGTACATCTGCTAGTCGCTGAGTTTGGTGCCCAGCTGAGTGTGACTGAGGCTCAGACATGTGTGACTGAATCTCTGATGTTTGGTGTAATGCTAGAACACTAGCCAGCGCCGTTTCACTGGTCATCCTGGAGCGAGCAGCAGTGATGGGCGGGGCATGAGGCCTGTGGTATTTGCTTATTTGTACGAAATTTCTCAATGAGGGAGAAAGAGTAGAGCTTCTTTTAGCCCCAATGCAGGGTTGTTTTTCCATGTTAAACAATATATCGATCATCTCAGAGTGTTTTTAATCTTTAAAACGGGTCTGGAGGGAACCTCTATTTTTTTAATGATTTTTTTTTTGGCATTTTCCGCCTTTATTTGATAGTGATAGTCGAGAGAGTGGGGATGACACACAGTAAAGAACCCGGGGGTGGGTTCGAACCCAGGCCGTTGCGGTAAGGACTCAGCCTTATGTGGTATGCACTGTACCACGTGAGCCACCTGGGCACCTCCTGAAGGGGAACTTTGAATAAACGGTAAGCTATACAAATAATACATAGCTCTCAGCAGTGAAACTGTGCTGAAGGTTTTACACGACATTCATCTAAACACAAAACCTAGTCTTACGACCCACACACTACTTCTAGAGTAAAACTACGTCTTAGGACCCACACACAACTTCTAGAGTAAAACTATGTCTTAGGACCCACACACAACTTCTACAGTAAAACTACGTCTTACGACCCACGAACTACTTCTAGAGTAAAACTATGTCTTATGACCCACGCACTACTTCTAGAGTAAAACTACGTCTTACGACCCACACACTACTTCTAGAGTAAAACTATGTCTTATGACCCACGCACTACTTCTAGAGTAAAACTACGTCTTACGACCCACACACTACTTCTAGAGTAAAACTACGTCTTAGGACCCACACACAACTTCTAGAGTAAAACTACGTCTTACGACCCACTAACTACTTCTAGAGTAAAACTATGTCTTATGACCCACGCACTACTTCTAGAGTAAAACTACCTCTTACGACCCACACACTACTTCTAGAGTAAAACCACGTCTTACGACCCACGCATTACTTCTAGAGTAAAACCACACCTTACAACCCATGCACTACTTCCAGAGTACACAGACTCGAGAGAGACCAAAACAAACAAAACTACATCTTATGAACCACGCACTACTTCTAGAGTACACAGACTCGAGAGAGACCAAAACAAACAAAACTATGTCTTACGACCCACGCACTACTTCTAGATTAAAACTACGTCTTAGGACTTGCACACAACTTCTAGAGTAAAACTACGTCTTAGGACCCACACACAACTTCTAGAGTAAAACTACGTCTTACGACCCACCAACTACTTCTAGAGTAAAACTATGTCTTAGGACCCACACACAACTTCTAGAGTAAAACTACGTCTTACGACCCACACACTACTTCTAGAGTAAAACTACGTCTTACGACCCACACACTACTTCTAGAGTAAAACCACGTCTTACAACCCACACACTACTTCTAGAGTACACAGACTCGAGAGAGACCAAAACTATGTCTTAAGACCCACACACTACTTCTCGAGTAAAACCATGTCTTACGACCCACGCACAACTTCTAGAACACACAGACTGGAGAGAGACCAAAACAAACAAAACTACGTCTTACGACCCACACACTACTTCTAGAGTAAAACCACATCTTACGACCCACACACTACTTCTAGAATACACAGACTCGAGAGAGACCAAAAGAGTAGGCGTATGGATTAGGATTAGGCCAAAGAGGAGGTTTATGGATGTGGTGGGGGAGGACATGCAGGTGACTGGTGTGACAGAGGAAGATCCAGAGGACAGGAAGACATGGAAACGGAGGATCTGCTGTGGCGCCCCCTAACTGGAGCAGCCGAACATAGTAGTAGATCTTGGTGTTGGTTTCGACACTGTCGACCATGCACTACTTCTCGAGTAGACAGCCTAGAGAAATGGCATGGGCTTTCTGGAACTGTCTTAAATTTGTTCAGATCTTATTTCCAAGACGGGGACAAGAAAATTGCCTACAAGGTCTTTACATGCGACACAACAAAGTGTTACCACAGCTGTGCAGCTGATAGTCAGATATGCATGGCTGCCTCACGGTGGTTACGGTCCCTGAGAGGCCCCTCGTCGCTGCTTGGAACAAATTAATACTGGGTGTTCCAGAATTTCAACACATCACAACTCTGTAATACCAGGGTCTACATGGCTTCCTCTATTACCTGTCTGAGCTACTTGCTTGGTCTGTGTGTGCGTGTGTGTGTGTGTGTGTGTGTGTGTGTGTGTGTGTGTGTGTGTGTCTGCCCAGGCGGATGTGACGGGACCAATATTAGAGCAGGGAAAGAGAGAGTGTGTGTTTAATGTTCGTTGCTAGCCGGGCGTCAGGCGTGTCCTGCTAGCTATCTTTAGCCGGTGTGCTGTTGTGTAGGTCACCATGAGGAAGGGCTGCAGCCGTGCTGGTGACCTGCGTGTTCACACAGCTGCACTCAAACGAACAACCTTCATCTTCACATTCCTGCAGGAGGGGCCTCTGTCTTTCTCTGTGTGTGTTTCTCTGTGTGTGTTTCTCTGTGTGTGTGTTTCTCTCTGTGTGTGTGTGTGTGAAAGAGAGGAGGGTTCTAGGTGAGTTAACAGTCTGCATTCCACAGACAGAGTAGAGAAATTCTTACGTCACAGGACAGGCATTCCCAACACACACACACACACACACACACACACACACAATGGTCCAGTCAGCCACATCTTCAGTGTGTGTGTGCGTGTGTGTGTGTGTGTGTGTGTGTGTGTGTGTGAGTATGTGTGTGTGTATGTATGTGTGTGTATGTGAGAGTATATGTGTGTTTATGTGTGTGTGTGTGTATGTGTGTGTATGTATGTATGTGTGTGTGTATGTGAGTATATTTGTGTGTGTATGTGAGAGTATATTTGTATGTTTGTATGTATGTATATGTGTATGTGTGTGTGCGTGCGTGTGTGTGTGTGTGTGTGTGTGTGTGTATGTATGTATGTATGTATGTATGTATATATATATTATGTGTGTGTGTGTGTGTGTGTGTGTGTGTGAGAGTATATTTGTATGTATGTATATATGTATGTGTGCGTGTGTGTGTGTGTATGTGAGAGTATATTTGTGTGTATGTATGTATGCATATGTGTGTGTGTGTATGTGAGTATATTTGTGTGTGTATGTAGTATGTATATGTGTGTGTATGTATGTGTGCGTGTGTGTGTGTGTGTGCGCGTGTATGTATGTATATGTGTGTGTACGTATGTGTGTGTATGTATGTGTGTGTGTGTGTGTGTGCGCGTGTGTGTATGTATGTATATGTGTGTGTATTTATGTATGTGCGTGTGTGTGTGTGTGTGTGTGTGGTTCAACAGGCCAGGCTAGTTTTAAAGCCGTCATTAGCTAAGCAGCAGTTTAAATAGTGTTTTGGCAAGTAGTGGAAACTACCGGAACACGGCTGTGTAGACAGAGCTGTCTGTCTGTCTGTCTGTCTGTCTGTCTGTCTGTCTGTCTGTCTGTCTGTCTGTCTGTCTGTCTGTCTGTCTGGGTTTGACAACATTTTCTGGAGGGAGAAACAACCTTTCACCTTGATGTGTGTACGTGTGTGTGTGTGTGTGTGTGTGTGTGCGTGTATGTGTATGTATATGTGTGTGTGTATGTGTGTTGCATGTGCGTGTATGTATGTATGTGTGTGTGTGTGTGTGTGTGTGTGCGTGTGTGTATGTATGTATATGTGTGTGTATTTATGTATGTGCGTGTGTGTGTGTGTGTGTGTGTGGTTCAACAGGCCAGGCTAGTTTTAAAGCCGTCATTAGCTAAGCAGCAGTTTAAATAGTGTTTTGGCAAGTAGTGGAAACTACCAGAACACGGCTGTGTAGACAGAGCTGTCTGTCTGTCTGTCTGTCTGTCTGTCTGTCTGTCTGTCTGTCTGTCTGTCTGTCTGGGTTTGACAACATTTTCTGGAGGGAGAAACAACCTTTCACCTTGATGTGTGTACGTGTGTGTGTGTGTGTGTGTGTGTGTGTGTGTGTTCATGTGAGAGAAGGAATGTTGTTGTGTTTATTGAGTCCCAAATTATAGACCAGCGCTGCATTTCTGTCTGTCTCTTTCTCTGTCTGTCTCTCACACACACAGTTCCACGGTGCAGTGAGTGAGACACATCGTGGGGTAGAATGTCTCTCTGTCTCTCTCATGTCTCTCTCTCTGCATGTCTTTCTCTCTGTCTGTCTCTCTCATATCACTCTCTCTCATGTCTGTCTTACTCATGTCTGTCTCGTGTCTGTCTCTCTCATGTCTCTCTCATGTCTGTCTTTCTCATGTCTCTCTCTCTCTCATGTCTGTCTTTCTCATGTCTGTCTCTAATTCTCTCTCATGTATGTCTCTCATGTCTCTTTCTCATGTCTGTCTCTCATGTATGTCTCATGTCTGTCTGTCTGTCTGTCTGTCTGTCTGTCTGTCTGTCTGTCTCTCTCTCTCTCTCTCTCTCTCTCTCTCTCTCTCTCTCTCTCTCTCTCTCTCTCTCTCTCATGTCTCTCATGTCTCTCTCTCTCATGCCTGTCTCGCTCTCATTTCTGTCTCATGATTCTCGCTCTCTTATGTCTGTCTGTCATCTCTCTCTCATGCCTGTCTCGCTCCCATGTCTGTCTGTCTCTCTCATGTCTCTCGCTCTCTCATAATGGTCTCTCTCTCCCATGTCTCTCTCATGTCTGTCTCTCTCATGTCTGTCTCTCTCTCATGTCTCTCTCATGTCTCTCTTGTTTGTCTCTCACTCATGTCTCTCTGTGTCTCATGTCTGTCTCTCTCATGTCTGTCTCTCTCATGTCTGTCTGTTATGTCTGTCTCTCTCATGTCTCTCTCTCTCTCTCATGTCTCTCTGATGTCTGTCTCTCTCGTCTGTCTCTCATGTCTGTCTCTCTCTCGTGTCTCTCTCTCTGTCATGTCTCTCTGATGTCTCTCTCTCTCATGTCTGTGTCTCTCTCTGCATGTCTGTCTGCATGTGAATCTACATTCACTCATATAACTTACATGTATTCATTTATCAGAGCTTTTATCCAAAGCTGCTTAGAAGAGTCAGTAGCAGTTAGCAGATAAGCTCATGTGTCAACCTACAGACACGTAAGATGACTCCAGACAACCTACAGACAACCTACAGACATGTAAGATGACTCCATACAACCTACAGACATGTAAGATCAAGACAACCTACAGACATTTAAGATGACTCCATACAACCTACAGACACGTAAGATGACTCCAGATAACCTACAAACACGTAAGATCAAGACAATCTACAGACAACCTACAGACATGTAAGATGACTCCAGACAACCTACAGACACGTAAGATCAAGACAATCTACAGACAACCTACAGACATGTAAGATGACTCCATACAACCTACAGACATGTAAGATCAAGACAACCTACAGACAACCTACAGACATGTAAGATGACTCCATACAACCTACAGACAACCTACAGACATGTAAGATCAATACAACCTACAGACATGTAGGATGACTCCATACAACCTACAGACATGTAGGATGACTCCATACAACCTACAGACATGTAAGATGACTCCATACAACCTACAGACATGTAAGATCAAGACAACCTACAGACAACCTACAGACATGTAAGATGACTCCATACAACCTACAGACAACCTACAGACATGTAAGATCAATACAACCTACAGACATGTAGGATGACTCCATACAACCTACAGACACGTAAGATGACTCCAGACAACCTACAGACACGTAAGATGACTCCAGGCAACCTACAGACAACCTACAGACATGTAAGATGACTCCATACAACCTACAGACAACCTACAGACATGTAAGATGACTCCATACAACCTACAGACATGTAAGATCAAGACAACCTACAGACAACCTACAGCCATGTAAGATCAAGACAACCTACAGACATGTAAGATGACTCCATACAACCTACAGACAACCTACAGACATGTAAGATCAATACAACCTACAGACATGTAGGATGACTCCATACAACCTACAGACATGTAAGATCAAGACAACCTACGGACATGTAAGATGACTCCATACAACCTACAGACATGTAAGATCAAGGCAACCTACAGACATGTAAGATGACTCAATACAGCCTAGAGACATGTAAGATCAATACAACCTACGGACAACCTACAGACATGTAAGAGGACTCAATGCAGCCTAGAGACATGTAAGATCAATACAACCTACGGACAACCTACAGACATGTAAGAGGACTCAATACAGCCTACAGACAACCTACAGACATGTGAGATGACTCAATACAACCTACAGACAACCTACAGACATGTGAGATGACTCAATACAACCTACAGACAACCTACAGGCATGTGAGATGACGCAATACAACCTACAGACATGTGCGATGACTCAATACAACCTGCAGACAACCTACAGACATGTGGGATGACTCAGTACAACCTAGAGATGACGTACAGACATGTAAGACGACTCAGTACAACCTACAGACATGTGGGATGACTCAACACAACCTACAGACATGTGGGATGACTCAATACAACCTACAGACATGTGGGATGACTCAATACAACCTACAGACGTGGGATGACTCAATACAACCTACAGACATGTGGGATGACTCAACACAACCTACAGACATGTGAGATGACTCAGTACAACCTACAGACATGTGAGATGACTCAATGCAACCTACAGACAACCTACAGACATGTGAGATGACTCAATACAACCTACAGACATGTGGGATGACTCAATACAACCTACAGACATGTAAGATCAAGGCAACCTACCGACATGTAAGATGACTCAATACAGCCTAGAGACATGTAAGATCAATACAACCTACGGACGACCTACAGACATGTAAGAGGACTCAATACAACCTACAGACAACGTACAGACATGTGAGATGACTCAATACAACCTACAGACAACCTACAGGCATGTGAGATGACGCAATACAACCTACAGACAACCTACAGACATGTGCGATGACTCAATACAACCTGCAGACAACCTACAGACATGTGGGATGACTCAACACAACCTACAGACATGTGAGATGACTCAATACAACCTACAGACATGTGGGATGACTCAATACAACCTACAGACGTGGGATGACTCAATACAACCTACAGACATGTGGGATGACTCAACACAACCTGCAGACACGTGGGATGACTCAATACAACCTACAGACATGTGGGATGACTCAACGCAACCTACAGACATTGTGGATGACTCAATACAACCTACAGACATGTGGGATGACTCAATACAACCTACAGACATGTGGGATGACTCGACACAACGTACAGACGTGGGATGACTCAACACAACCTACAGACATGTGAGATGACTCAGTACAACCTACAGACATGTGAGATGACTCAATGCAACCTACAGACAACCTACAGACATGTGAGATGACTCAATGCAACCTACAGACAACCTACAGACATGTGAGATGACTCAATACAACCGAGAGACAACCTACAGACATTGACTCAATACAACCTAGAGACAACCTACAGACATGTGAGATGACTCAACACAACCTACAGACATGTGGGATGACTCAATACAACCTACAGACATGTGGGATGACTCAATACAACCTACAGACGTGGGATGACTCAATACAACCTACAGACATGTGGGATGACTCAACACAACGTACAGACATGTGGGATGACTCAACACAACCTACAGACATGTGAGATGACTCAATACAACCTACAGACATGTGGGATGACTCAATACAACCTACAGACATGTAAGATCAATACAACCTACGGACAACCTACAGACATGTAAGAGGACTCAATACAACCTACAGACAACGTACAGATATGTGAGATGACTCAATACAACCTACAGACAACCTACAGACATGTGAGATGACTCAATACAACCTACAGACAACCTACAGGCATGTGAGATGACGCAATACAACCTACAGACAACCTACAGACATGTGCGATGACTCAATACAACCTGCAGACAACCTACAGACATGTGGGATGACTCAATACAACCTACAGACATGTAAGATGACTCAGTACAACCTACAGCCATGTGGGATGACTCAACACAACCTACAGACATGTGAGATGACTCAATACAACCTACAGACATGTGGGATGACTCAATACAACCTACAGACGTGGGATGACTCAATACAACCTACAGACATGTGGGATGACTCAACACAACCTGCAGACACGTGGGATGACTCAATACAACCTACAGACATGTGGGATGACTCAACGCAACCTACAGACATTGTGGATGACTCAATACAACCTACAGACATGTGGGATGACTCGACACAACGTACAGACGTGGGATGACTCAACACAACCTACAGACATGTGAGATGACTCAGTACAACCTACCGACATGTGAGATGACTCAATACAACCGAGAGACAACCTACAGACATTGACTCAATACAACCTAGAGACAACCTACAGACATGTGAGATGACTCAGTACAACCTACAGACATATGGGATGACTCAATACAACCTACAGACATGTGGGATGACTCAACACAACCTACGGACATGTGAGATGACTCAATACAACCTACAGACATGTGAGATGACTCAGTACAACCTACAGACATGAGAGATGACTCAATACAACCTACAGACAACCTACAGACATGTGAGATGACTCAATACAACCTAGAGACAACCTACAGACATGTGGGATGACTCAGTACAACTACAGACATGTGGGATGACTCAATACAACCTACAGACATGTGGGATGACTCGACACAACGTACAGACGTGGGATGACTCAACACAACCTACAGACATGTGAGATGACTCAGTACAACCTACAGACATGTTGGATGACTCAACACAACCTGCAGACATGTGAGATGACTCAGTACAACCTACAGACATGTGGGATGACTCAACACAACCTACAGACATGTGGGATGACTCAACACAACCTACAGACATGTGAGATGACTCAACACAACCTACAGACATGTGGGATGACTCAACACAACCTACAGACATGTGGGATGACTCAATACAACCTACAGACATGTGGGATGACTCAATACAACCTACAGACATGTGGGATGACTCAACACAACCTACAGACATGTGGGATGACTCAACACAACCTACAGACGTGGGATGACCCAATACAACCTACAGACATGTGGGATGACTCAACACAACCCTACAGACATGTGGGATGACTCAACACAACCTACAGACATGTGAGATGACTCAGTACATCCTACAGACATGTGGGATGACTCAATACAACCTACAGACATGTGGGATGACTCAATACAACCTACAGACATGTGGGATGACTCAATACAACCTACAGATGTGGGATGACCCAATACAACCTACAGACATGTGAGATGACTCAGTACAACCTACAGACATGTGGGATGACTCAACACAACCTACAGACATGTGAGATGACTCAATACAACCTACAGACATGTGGGATGACTCAATACAACCTACAGATGTGGGATGACCCAACACAACCTACAGACATGTGGGATGACTCAATACAACCTACAGACATGTGGGATGACTCAATACAACCTACAGACATGTGAGATGAGTCAGTGATAGTGTTGTCAGAGAGTTCATGTCATGCATTACTACATGAGTCAGTAGAAGATGTCACACATAGCATCATTGTGTTCATGGTCTATCTGGAGTCCTCCCACAGGGGGACAAGATGTGGCCTACCCTAGTGTGTGTGGGTGTGTGGTGTGTGTGTGGGGTGTGTGTGGCTGCCTGAAGTGCTTTCCAGGGGAGGGGCAGTGTAGGAATGGAGAGAATGGCCCAGCGAGAGGCAGAGGCTGTGTGTGGACTTACACATGACCCGTCAGTCCTGTTTCCAGCCAGTCTGGCTCCGAGTCTCACGGTGTCTGTCCTCCAGACGTCTCCAGGACACTCTGTGGACTCTTTAAATCTCCTGTGTTCAACTCGCTGTGGGGAAGAAAGGAGAAACAGAAGGAACAAACGAGAGAGACCTGGATGAGCAGGGGAGAGAGTCAGGAGGAGAGAAGCAGTGTCAGAAGAGGAGAAAACAGGAGAGAACCACAGTAGTGCAAGGGAGGAAAGGATGGAAGATGAACGATGAGAGAAGAAAATGGAACAGGAAGAATGAGAAATCATTGGATGAAGGGAGGAAGGAGTGAAGAGGAGGAGAATGTAGTTCAGCTGACAGAGGGAGGAGTGGAAAAGGGAAGAAATAATGCTTTCTTCATCCTGTAATGATCAAATGCAGACATCAATCAAAACACAACTTACAAGTCAACATACTATTTATATCACTTGTCTATCATCCATCATCCTTCTATCTCTCCATCACTTCTCCATCATCCATCATCTTTCTGTCTCTCATCACTTCTCCATCATCCATCATCATTCTATCTCTCCATCACTTCTCCATCATCCATCATCAATCTGTCTCTCCATCACTTCTCCATCATCATTCTGTCTCTTTATCACTTCTCCATCATCCATCATCATTCTATCTCTCCATCACTTCTCTATCATCCATCATCAGTCTATCTCTCCATCACTTCTCTATCATCCATCATCAGTCTATCTCTCCATCACTTCTCCATCATCCATCATCAGTCTATCTCTCCATCACTTCTCCATCATCATTCTATCGCTCATCACTTCTCTATCATCCATCATCGTTCTATCGCTCATCACTTCTCTATCATCCATCATCATTCTATTGCTCATCACTTCTCCATCATCCATCATCTTTTTTTCTCTCATCACTTCTCTATCATCCACAATAATAATAATAGCATCATCATTCTGTCTCTCCATCACTTCTCTATCATCCATCATCATTCTATCTCTCATCACTTCTCAGTCATCTGTATTGATAATCCTGACCTCAATACAGCTGAGTGGGTAACAGAGTCTGATAAGTGACTGTTATTATATTTCTTTAAAACTGTATATCTGCCTGCCTGCCTCTCTGTCTGTCTGTCTGTCTGTCTGACTCGCTTTGTGAGTCTGTCTAAATCTGCCTGCCTGTCCATCTGTCTGTCTGTCTGTCTGTCTGTCTGTCTGTCTGTCTGTCTGTCTGTCTGTCTGACTGACTTGCTTTGTGAGTCTGTCTAAATCTTCCTGCCTGTCCGTCTGTCAGAGTGTGTCTTTGTCTGTCCGGTGCTGCATTTGGCCTTGTCCACTGACCACAGATGCTGCAGTTCTCTGATTGGCTTGTTGTGACTCACTGTGCTCTCCCATTAGCTGTGTAGGTGTGCAGGCGGGGCTTAGAGATGGCAGGAGCATCGGTTAAAGTGGCGGTCAGAGTCCGCCCCTTTAATTCCCGAGAGACCAATCGAGATGCCAAGTGTGTCATCCAGATGCAGGGCAACACTACATGTAAGTACCACCCCTGCCCCCCTCCTCTGGTTGGGTTTGGTTGGATTTGTGCTTGTGTGTTGTCAGTAGTGTGTATTGTATTTTGATATAGAAATATTTTCTAAGCATCCTATTGGTCGTAACCTGACTGGTTACCTGTGGTGGTTGTTGGAACAGTAGATGGTCACGTGATTCATGTTGGCTCAGACACTTCCTTCCCACCTAATCTGAAGTCTGACCCATTGGTAACTTTAAATAGTTCCAGTAAAATACTTACAGTGACTGTTAAGCAAAATGCTCCCTGGTTATTTATCACTTGTTTATTTGATAATTCATCATTCTTACAGAAAATGCTTTCATCACTTCCTGCTCTTCATATCCTTATTACTTTTACGATCAAACTCCTCAGCTACCATCAGTGTTGGAATGTTGTCCTACCAGCACCTGCACAACTTTCATTTAGTTACACATCCAGGACTTTGAAGCTTGATCGGAAAGTCTGCAAACATCTTGGAAATACTGTTGGAGAGCTCTCTCTCTCTTTCTCTCTCTCTCTCTCTCTCTCTCTTCCTCCGTCTCTGTCTTTCCTCTCACACACACATACACACACATACACACATACACACACACAGACACACAGACACACAGACACACACACACACACACACACACACACACACACACACACACACACACACACACACACACACACAGTACTAACTGAGTTGGGCTGGTTTTGGTGTTGAGCTGTTAAGCGTCACGTTGTGGGGATTTGGACATTCAGGTACAGCTCCAGAATAGCTTTTTTCATCAGCGTCCTGGAACGGTCCCAGAAAATAATTTGAACTGCCCCAAAAACACATTATTCAATTTATTAGGAAATGAATGATTGTATTTTTAGTTATTTATTTATTTTATTTTTTTATTCCCCCTCTTTTTCTCCCCAATTCTATCCGGCCAATTACCCCACTCTTCTGAGCTGTCCTGGTTGCTGCTCCACCCCCTCTGCCGATCCGGGGATAGCTGCCGACTACCACATGTCTTCTCTGATACATGTGGAGTCACCAGCCGCTCTTTTCACCTGACAGTGAGGAGCTTCGCCAGGGGGATGTAGCATGTGGGAGGATCACGCTATTACCCCAGTTCCCCTCCCCCCCAAACAGGTGCCCTGACCAACCAGAGGAGGCACTCTTGCACCGTCCAGGACACTTACCCCCATCCAGCTTCCCTCCCGCAGACACGGCCAGTTGTGTCTGTAGAGACACCCGACCTAACCAGAAGTAACACGGGGATTCGATCCGGCGAGCCCCGTGTTGGTAGGCAATGGAATGGACCGCCATGCTACAGAAAAACAAATTTAAGGCATGTTGGCGACACCCCCACTTCAAACAGTGGCATCTCCTTGACTATGTCATTGTACGAACCAGGGACCACTGTGACATGAACATCACGATAGCCATGATCGCCTCATCTCTCTCCATGATGTCCATCAAACTCAAGAGGAAGAGGGGTTCAAAAGAAGCAGATGTGGTGAAGACTAAACCTTGAAAGCCTGAATGAAACTGCCACCCAGCAGCAACTTCAGGCCTCTCTTGGGGAAACCCTTCAACAGAGCTCTCTAATTGTGTCCATATTCAAGAAAGGGGACAAGGCGGAATGTGGAAACTACAGGGGCATCTCACTCCTGTCAACAATGGGCAGAGTTCTCGTTCACATCCTCGCAAACTGACTGCTTCCACTGGCTGAGGAAGTATTCCCAGAATCTCAGTGTGGCTTCTGCCCATCCAGAGGTACAGCAGACGTGATATTTACAGCACGCCAACTCCGGGAAAAATGCCTTGAACAAAGTCAGCCTTTATACATGGCTTTCATAGACCTGACAAAGGCCTTTGACTCAGTAGACCGCCAGGCTCTGTGGAGCATACTATCAAGATATGGCTGCCCTGACAAATACATCAGAATACTGAGGTTTCTACATGATGGCATGTCAGTCACATTGCTCAACAACAGCAGTTCTGAGTCAGACCCCTTCAGCGTGGAAACAGGGGTCAAACAGGGATGCATAATCGCACCCACCCTGTTTGCCATCTTTATTGCTGCCATACTCCACCTCATTGACGAAGAGCTGCCACAGGGGATCCCAGTCCTATACAGAACTGACGGCAGGCTCTTCAGCCTTAATAGGTTCAAGGCCAAGAGCAAAGTCTGCAACACCACCATCATGGAGCTTCGGTATGCAAATGACAATGCCATCACAGCACACTCCGCAGAAGACCTCCAGGATTTTCTGAATGCCTTTGCCATGGCATACAGAGCCCTGGGTCTAGCATTGAACATCAAGAATCAACCTCCACCCAACCAGCCATATACCCAGCCCACCATAAAAGTGAATAACAAAATTCTTGAAAACGTTGATCACTTCCCCTACCTCAGCAGCCTTCTCTCCTCAAAAGCTGATATCGACTCTGAGGTCAACTATCGCCTGAGTTGTGCCAGTGGTGCTTATGCCAGATTCAGGAAAAGAGTCTTTGAAGACTGAGACCTAAAGGCCCAAACAAAACTCCTGGTCTACAGAGCTGTTTTTCTCCCCACCTTGCTGTATGGAGCAGAGTCATGGACCACCTACAGCAGGCACCTGGGAGCCCTGGAACAATACCACCAAAGATCCTTACGAAAGATCCTGAGGATCAGCTGGAAGGACAGACACACCAGCGTTCTGGAAGAAGCCAACATGATAAGCATCACCACCACCACAATAAAGCAGCACCAACTCCGATGGACAGGCCATGTCATCGTCATGTCCAACACACGTCTCCCTAAACAGATCCTGTACTCCCAGCTGAAGGAAGGTCAGCAAGCTCCTGGCAGGCAAAAGAAACGTTTCAAGGACAATATCAAGACCAGTCTGAGGAAATTCAACATCATATCGAGCAACTGGGAACACACTGCACTGGATAGGCGCTCCTGGAAGAAGGTAGAAATCTGCAGGAAGGAGCCGCACGTCATGAAACGGAGCTCCACTGTGCTGCAGAGAAAAAGTAACTGCGCTGCAAGGAGAGGGAGAAAAAGGGCCAACCACCACCACCAACCACCACCACTTTCCCCTGTCTACACTGCACCAAAGTATGTGGATCGCAGATCAGCCTCTACAGCCATCTGAAGATTCACAAGTAGACAACCCAACAGAAAGGAAAGTCATACTTACTTCGAATGACCGCCAGTGATGATGATGGTGACTTGATAGCATTGTTAGCACTTTCAGTTGATGCCAGTTTGTACTGTTAATCTCAAACTAGCTAGTTAAGGCATTTAACATAGTTAGCTTTGTGGAGACTTTGAGAACCGGTCACTACAGTGTGTGTATAGTGATAGGACTGGTGTGTTAGTATGATGTTAGAGTCTTTATTGGTGCGATGTAGATATGTGTATGTGTGTGTGTTTGTTTTTAGACTGCCGTGCGGCATGTTTTCTTAAAACTGCCTCTGTTGCATTTCATCCTATTTATAAACTTAGTGTGTGTGTGTGTGTGTCTGTGTGTGTGTGGCGTTAAACATGTCTTGGCATCCCCAGAACGCCCATGCTTGTCATGTGACCTGGGGGGTCTATGGTATTTATAGAGGCCTATGCACACACACACACACACACACACACACACACACACACACACACACACACACACACACACACACACACACACACACAAAAACAAACAAACAAACAAACACAATGCTACAGGAAGCGACAGAGGACAGTGGAGGTCAGGGTTTATTAGAGAAGTCACTGGTTTGAATCCAAAGATTCTCTGGACTTTCCACTAAGCACTTTACTGTTCATATTCTCCACCTACAGAAGATAACAAATCAGTAGAAGACCGGTAATACTGGGCAACTCCCAGTAACAGGTCTGGTTCTGTGAAGACTGGTTATACTGGCCAACTCCCAGTAACAGGTCTGGTTCTGTGAAGACTGCTTATACTGGCCAACTCCCAGTAACAGGTCTGGTTCTGTGAAGACTGCTTATACTGGCCAACTCCCAGTAACAGGTCTGGTTCTGTGAAGACTGCTTATACTGGCCAACTCCCAGTAACAGGTCTGGTTCTGTGAAGACTGCTTATACTGGGCAACTCCCAGTAACAGGTCTGGTTCTGTGAAGACTGCTTATACTGGCCAACTCCCAGTAACAGGTCTGGTTCTGTGAAGACTGCTTATACTGGCCAACTCCCAGTAACAGGTCTGGTTCTGTGAAGACTGCTTATACTGGCCAACTCCCAGTAACAGGTCTGGTTCTGTGATGACTGCTTATACTGGCCAACTCCCAGTAACAAGTCTGGTTCTGTGAAGACTGGTTATACTGGCCAACTCCCAGTAACAAGTCTGGTTCTGTGAAGACTGGTTATACTGGCCAACTCCCAGTAACAAGTCTGGTTCTGTGAAGACTGGTTATACTGGCCAACTCCCAGTAACAAGTCTGGTTCTGTGAAGACTGGTTATACTGGCCAACTCCCAGTAACAGGTCGGGTTCTGTGAAGACTGCTTATACTGGCCAACTCCCAGTAACAGGTCTGGTTCTGTGAAGACTGCTTATACTGTCCAAGTCCCAGTAACAGGTCTGGTTCTGTGATGACTGGTTATACTGTCCAACTCCCAGTAACAGGTCTGGTTCTGTGAAGACTGGTTATACTGGCCAACTCCCAGTAACGAGTCTGGTTCTGTGAAGACTGGTTATACTGGCCAACTCCCAGTAACAAGTCTGGTTCTGTGAAGACTGGTTATACTGGCCAACTCCCAGTAACAGGTCTGGTTCTGTGAAGACTGCTTATACTGTCCAACTCCCAGTAACAGGTCTGGTTCTGTGATGACTGGTTATACTGTCCAACTCCCAGTAACAGGTCTGGTTCTGTGAAGACTGGTTATACTGGCCAACTCCCAGTAACGAGTCTGGTTCTGTGATGACTGCTTATACTGGCCAACTCCCAGTAACAAGTCTGGTTCTGTGAAGACTGGTTATACTGGCCAACTCCCAGTAACAAGTCTGGTTCTGTGTGGTGTTTCCAGGTATTTCCAACCCCAAACAGCCTAAAGATGCAGCGAAGAACTTCACCTTTGACTATTCCTACTGGTCACACACTACGGTGAGAGAAACACACACACACACACACACACACACACACACACACACACACACACACACACACACACACACACACACAGAAAAAAATGTTTTTCCTGCCATTATAAGTCTTGAGTGCAGCACCTAAGTTGATTGAATGGGAAATTTGGGGGGGGGAGGTCGCACAAAGGTGAATCAGTTCATCTGGACTCATGTTGTGTCCAGATGAACTGATTCACCTTTGTGTGATTTTCTTACCTGGATTATTGAGCATGCATCAATAAAGACATGGAGGGAAAAAGGTTGTTAATATGCAGCACTCGAGCTAAAACGTCTAGCTGATAAAAGGTTTTGCCTGTCAGTCTGAGGATGTGCAGCCTCCTTAGCGGACCCTCGCTCGAAAGTGACCACGTGTGACATGAAACCACAGAGATCAGGCTATCATAACGTCAAACCCTTGTTAAGAGACGTTAAATGTGCTGAAGCATGGCGGTGTTCATGATATAAAGTGAATGACGGCGACTGGCTGCTCTGCTGGTTGGCTTTCATTCATTCTAAAACAATACAACAACGGCTCAGCCATGGGAAACGTGTTATTGGAGCTACTGGGGTGTAGGGCTGTCACAGCTATTACATAATCGCCTGATCGCCATTATTCTACCCGACCGTGATCCTTTTGCATCATGGTCAGAATCGTTTCCATTCCTTTGTATAAAAACAGCTGGATGAAACTCACAGAAATGTCATATTTCATCACTATTCCCACTTCGTTTTCCACCGTTTGTTGTTTGACTGGCGCTCTTTTAATGCCGTCATCTTGTTGCGCCCCTGGCACATGCGTGGTGAATCACTCAATCAATCAATCAATCAATCAATCAATCAATCAATCAATCAATCAATAAGTCAAGTTGCATTAGCACCAACTTTATCTTGAGATGCTTATTCTATAATATTCTATAATATTCTGTAATCTGTAATATTCTATAATATTTTTAATATTCTGTAATATTCTATAATCTCTAATAGTCTATAATATTCTAGAATATTCTGTAATCTGTTATATTCTATAATATTTTTTAATATTCTGTACTCTGTAATATTCTATAATATTTTTTAATATTCTGTAATATTCTATAATCTGTAATATTCTATAATATTCTGTAATCTAATATTCTATAATATTTTTTAATATTCTATAATCTGTAATATTCTATAATATTCTGTAATCTGTAATATTCTATCATATTTTATAATAATCTGTAATATTCTATAATACTCTATATTGTTCTGTAATATTCTATAATATTCGACGAGCATCTGTTGACGTTAGCATCATGGATATGTTATAGTGGAGTTTTAACGTTGCAGACTTCGGTGTGGCAGCGAGGTGAGTAAGGGGGATTACTGTTGGTCCATTGGTGTTCGTCCAGGTCTCCTGTGCTGAGATCAGCGCTGAATGATTTGCTGACTTGTGAAATACGATCGATTTGTCGTTTACTTTCACGCCTCATACCCAAATACATCATGTTTATGTCCCCCTCTTTTCTCCCAAATTGTACTTGGCCAGTTACCCTACTTTTCACATCCGGGGATTCGACCCGGCGATCCCGTGTCGGTAGGCAACGGAATAGACCGCTACGCTACCCGGACGCCCCTACATAATGTTTATGTTTTGACACGGTCTCCGCCTGATCTGACGCAACCGTAGATGAGTCGCGCATGCGCACGGGCAGCGACGGAAAGCAGCATTGGTCGAGCGAGCTAGAGAGTGAATGGAGAGAGAGAGCGGCGATACCGAGGATAATGCTTTTTTATCACCGCAGCTACGAGAGTTTTCATGACACTCACAACTGCACAAACATATTGTAGCGAATTCGGGAGGCAACCACAGGAAGTGCCGCGGCCGGGACGCAAACCCGTATCGCCCGCACCGCAGGAGACATCGCTAACCGCTCACCTAAAGGGTCCGACCCGTCAGCCAGCGGCCAAAGTGTCTACTTACCCATGCACGTTACACTATGTAGGCTGATAGGTCCAGTATGAGGATTAGCAGCACGCGGACACACACACACACACACACACACACACACACACACACACACACACACACACACACACACACACACTCACTCTCACCAAATGCATAACTCCCTCTGCCTGGCGGAGATGACAAACAATGCAGTAGTATACACACGTTAAGTTGTTTTATCATTACAACTGTGTGTGTGTGTGTGTGTGTGTGTGTGTGTGTGTGTGTGTGTGTGTGTGTGTGTGTGTGTGTGTGTGTGTGTGTGTGTGTGTGTGTGTGTGTGTCAGGCTGAGGATCCTAATTTTGCGTCCCAGCTGCAGGTGTATAAAGACATTGGGGAGGAAATGCTGCTTCACGCCTTTGAAGGTAAATGATGTATAACGATGACTTATTTATCTGCTCTTATTAATCCTCTTTATTAATTAATTTATTAATCTCTTATTAATCCTCTTTATTAATTTGTTGATCTCTTATTGAACAAATCACTGTCCCCTGCATCTGACTCAGTGGCCCCTACCCCGGCCCCTCTTCTCCCCATTCCTCTCGACCTGCCTCCCCCTCCCCCTGATCGCCGCCTCTCCCGGTTTGTTCTGGTTGCCCCTCCCACTATCTTTGAAGTCAACAGCTCATAAAAATCCACAACCTGCCCCCTTGACCCCCTCCCCACCCCCTACTGAAGAATTACCTTCCTGCCCTATGCCCCTACGTCACCAACCTTTTCAATTCCTCACTGTCCCATGGAATTGTCCCCTCTGCCTTTAAAACTGCTGCTGTCACCCCAATTCTCAAGAAACCCGGTCTTGAGCCATCCTGCCTCAACCACTACCGGCCAATCTCTAACCTCCCTTCCTTTCAAAGACCCTGGAACACCTTGTTGCCACACAACTCCAAACCTATGTACATTTCAACAACCTACTTGAACCCCTCCAGTCCAGTTTTTGCCCACTCCACAGCACTGAAACTGCACTCCTGAAAGTACTCAATGACCTCCTCACCTCTGCTGATACTGGAGCCCTTAAGAGCCTCATCCTCCTCGACCTGAGTTCAGCCTTCGATACTGTGAGCCACAGCATCCTGCTCACCAGATTGAAAGATGTCAGTATTGAAGGCACCGTACTCAGCTGGCTCCAGTCCTACCTCTCCAACAGGTCACACTTCATCTTACTTCACAACCACTCCTCTGTTCCATCCACAGTCACACAAGGTGTTCCCCAAGGTTCTGTACTCGGCCCACTCCACTTCATCATCTATATCCTCCCTCTTGGTCAGATTCCCGGCCATTTCAACCTGGACTTCCACTGCTATGCTGATGACACCCAGATATACATCAGCACCAAATCCCCTCACAATTCATCCATCTTCCACATCGACTCCTGTCTGTCTGCGATAAAAGTCTGGATGCCGCAAAACCTCCTCAAACTCAACAGTGACAAAACTGAATGAACTCTTCATTGGCTCCAAGTCCACTCTCAGCCAAATCAACAACCTCACACTCGGCATCAATGGTACTACTGTCTCCCCTTGCTCCCAGGCATGGTGTGATCCTTGATCCCACCCCCTCCCTTGAGCCCCATATCCGCCAAATTGTCAAATCCTCCTTCTATTAACTTCGCAACATTGCAAAAATAAGAACCTCTCTCACACACCCTGCTGCTGAGATACTGATCCATGCCTTCATCTCCTCCCACCTTGATTACTGCAACTCACTCCTCTATGGCATCAGTGCTAGCTCTATCAAGAGACTCCAATCTTTCCAGAACGCATCCGCCCGACTTTTAACTTTCACCGAATATTGGCACCACATCACCACAGTCCTAAAAGACCTCCACTGGCTACCCATCTCCCATCGGATCAATTACAAAATCCTGGTTCTCACTTACAAAGCCCTTCACCAACTGGCTCCCCCATACCTCAGTGACCTCCTCTCCCCCTAACAACCCTCTCGGTCCCTCAGATCCATCTCAGCCTCCCTTCTCTCCACCCCCAGGTCCAACCTCCGTGGCTTTGGTGACCGAGCATTCTCCAGGGCAGCTCCCAGCCCGTGGAACTCACTCCCTCAAATAATTAGAGACTCAGAATCCATCCCACTCTTCCAATCCTGTCTCAAGACACACCTCTTCTCCATTGCCTTCTTGTGCCCCCCCCCCGCCCTCTTATCCACCCCTAATCTGAGGCAGACTAAGGACCGAGCACTCGACCTGCTGCCCCCTCCTTTTGGAACTCCCTCCCCAAGCGATCTGCTCACATTCAAGTCCTTAATCAGGACTCACCTCTTCAGACCTGCTTTCATGTGTGATTAATGTTGTGTTGCATGTTTTTGGTGTGTTGCTTTTAAGTTTTCTCTAATTTATGTAAAGCGTCTTTGAGTATGATGAAAAGCGCTCTATAAATAAAATGCATTATTATTTATTATTATTATTAATCCTCTTTTCCACTGAAATGCTTCTGTTCACGTCATCATTGAGTCACAGGTTTATGTTTGGAAGTCAGCTCCAGGAATATTGGTTTTCTTTAGAGTAAGTATCCTTTTAAGGGGGTGTTTCATAGGGCTGTGGCAGTAACCACATGACTGCAATACCGCGGTCATGTGATGCCGGATGCGGGGACCAGCTCATTACTGCCAACACCGCCTTTTCATTTTCTTTTTTTGTTTTTTTATGCTGTTGAAAGGTACAGGAGAGCATATGGTGTGTGTTATGAATATAAACACAATAACAAATGTAAACACAGTAATCCTGTTTCAGTCATCATCAGTGACTGTCTTCCAGCCTGGGTCCACGAGCTTCTGGAGAAACAAAACTTTTCTGTTGCTCGTCACTTCAGCTTCACGAGCGAGGCGGGGGGAAAGACCTTTAAACACATGGGGGATGTTTTATTTATTTATTTGTTTATTTGGGATTTTTTACCTCTATTTCTCCCCAGCTGTATCCGGCCAATTACCCCACTCTTCCGAGCCGTCCCGGTCTCTGCTCCACCCCTTCTGCTGATCCGCGGAGGGCTGCAGACTACCACATGCCTCCTCTGATACATGTGGAGTCACCAGCCGCTTCTTTTCACCTGACAATGAGAAGTTTCACCAGGGGGATGTAGTGCATGGGAGGATAACGCTATTCCCCCCAGTTCTCCCTCCCCCCTAAACAGGCGCCCCGACCAACCAGAGGAGGCGCTAGTGCAGTGACCAGGACACATACCCACATCCGGCTTCCCACCCACAGACACGGCCAATTGTGTCTGTAGGGACGCCCGGCCATGCTGGAGGTAACACGGGGATTCGAACCAGCGATTCCCGTGTTGGTAGGCAACAGAATAGACCGCTACACTACCCGGACACCCCCATATGGGGGATTTCTTTTGTGTGTCCAATTATTGTTAATTATTTCTAAGCTAAGGTCCTGTGATGGCCTAGCAGCCTGTCCAGGGTGTCTCCCCGCCTGCCACCCAATGACTGCTGGGATAGGCTCCAGCAACCCCGCGACCCTGAGAGCAGGATAAGCGGTTTGGACAATGGATGGGTATTGGATGGATGGAGTACTTGTGATGTCTACAGATAACGTTCAGTTGAGTATAAAAGACAGAAGCATAAAGTAAACATAAACATAAAGTAAACATACTGTAGCGTGCACGAATAAGTAGACACGTTAGCCCTTGGCTAACGGGTCAGACCCTTCAGTCGACTGGTTAACGTTGCCGCGTCCCGGCTGTGACGGTCCGGTCGGGGTACCCCCCCGAATTCGCTACAATACAGTAACAGCTGGAGTTAGATTTTAATTGCAGGTGCTTATGGCGAACACACTTCTTTTATGTGGTAACGCCCATACAGGTGAAGCTAGCAGCTAGACATTATTCATACAGGTGAAGCTAGCCGCTAGACATTATTCATACAGGTGATGCTAGCCGCTAGACATTATTCATACAGGTGATGCTAGCCGCTAGACATTATTCATACAGGTGATGCTAGCCGCTAGACATTATTCATACAGGTGATGCTAGCCGCTAGACATTATTCATACAGGTGAAGCTAGCCGCTAGACATTATTCATACAGGTGATGCTAGCCGCTAGACATTATTCATATAGGTGATGCTAGCCGCTAGACATTATTCATACAGGTTATGCTAGCCGTTAGACATTAGTCATACAGGTGATGCTAGCCGCTAGACATTATTCATACAGGTGATGCTAGCAGCTTGACATTATTCATACAGGTGATGCTAGCCGCTAGACATTAGTCATACAGGTGATGCTAGCCGCTAGACATTATTCATACAGGTGAAGCTAGCCGCTAGATATTACTCATACAGGTGATGCTAGCCGCTAGACATTATTCATACAGGTGAAGCTAGCAGCTAGACATTATTCATACAGGTGATGCTAGCAGCTAGACATTATTCATACAGGTGATGCTAGCCGCTAGACATTATTCATACAGGTGATGCTAGCCGCTAGACATTATTCATACAGGTTATGCTAGCCGCTAGACATTATTCATACAGGTTATGCTAGCCGTTAGACATTATTCATACAGGTGATGCTAGCCGCTAGATATTATTCATACAGGTGATGCTAGCCGCTAGACATTAGTCATACAGGTGATGCTAGCCGCTAGACATTATTCATACAGGTGATGCTAGCCGCTAGACATTATTTATACAGGTATCGCTAGCCGCTAGACATTATTCATACAGGTGATGCTAGCCACTAGACATTAGTCATACAGGTGATGCTAGCCGCTAGACATTAGTCATACAGGTGATGCTAGCCGCTAGACATTATTCATACAGGTGATGCTAGCCGCTAGACATTAGTCATACAGGTGTCGCTAGCTGCTAGACATTATTCATACAGGTGATGCTAGCCGCTAGACATTATTCATACAGGTGATGCTAGCCGCTAGACATTATTCATACAGGTGATGCTAGCTGCTAGACATATCATACAGATGATGCTAGCCGCTAGACATTATTCATACAGGTGATGCTAGCCGCTAGACATTATTCATAATCCAAACCGCTTATGTTGCTCAGGGTCGCGGGGATGCTGGAGCCTATCCCAGCAGTCATTGGGCGATAGGCGAGGAGACACCCTGGACACACACACACACAGACACACACACACACACATTCATACCTAGGGACAATTTAGTACGGCCGATTCACCTGACCTACATGTCTTTGGAATGTGGGAGGAAACCGGAGCACCCGGAGGAAACCCACGCAGACACGGGGAGAACATGCAAACTCCACATAGAGGACGACCCCCAAGGTTGGGACTACCCCGGGGCTCAAACCCAGGCCCTTCTTGCTGTTATGCAACTGCAGTACCCACCGTGCCGTCCTATATATATCTTTTCTGTGATGGAGCCTCCCAGCCAAAGAACTTCACATGAGTTTGCTTCTACACCCGGAGTGACAATAAAAATCTTTAATCCTGAATCATGAATAGTAAACAGCACTCATCATAACCAATGGTTACTGTTAGCTCAAAGCTAATCTGTTAGCAAAGAAGGTTTCTCTAATAAGATCAAATGATTTTAGTTGTATCACACTGAATTTTTGTTATTTTCAGTAATGTTGATTTTGTTTGTTCCAGGCTACAATGTGTGTATTTTTGCATACGGTCAGACGGGGGCAGGAAAGAGCTACACCATGATGGGGAGACAGGAACCAGGGCAGGAAGGAATTATACCACAGGTGATAGACACACACACACACAGAAGCACAGTTGACATGCAAAGGATGAGTGAAGGGTGGGTGTTTAACCTTTCTGTTGTCTTCCAAGTCAAGAAGACCCATAACAGTGTTTAACAGCAGAGAAAAGACTCTACATGTTCTTTTCTCAACCTGAAATGAACCTGAAACTTTTCCTAGTGACCCCAACATTAGAAACATGTGATGACTCTTCCTAGAGTGACCCCAACGTTAGAAACATGTGATGACAATTCCTAGAGTGACCCCAACATCAGAAACATGTGATGACTCTTCCTAGAGTGACCCCAACATTAGAGACATGTGACGACTTTTCCTAGAGTGACCCCAATATTAGAAACATGCGATGACTTTTCCTAGAGTGACCCCAACATTAGAGACATGTGACGACTTTTCCTAGTGACGGCAACATTAGAAACATGGAATGGCTCTTCCTAGAGTGACCCCAAAATTAGAAACGTGGTGACTTTCCTAGAGTGACCCCAACATTAGCAATATGTGATGACTTTTCCTAGAGTGACCCTAACATTAAAAATATGTGATGACTCTTCATAGAGTTACCCAAACATTAGAAACGTGATGACCATTCCTAGAGTGACCCCAACATTAGAAGCAAGTGATGAATTTTCCAAGATTGACCCCAACATTAGAAAAACGTGGTGACTTTCCTAGAGTGACCCCAGCATTAGAAACGTGGTGACTTTTCCTAGAGTGACTCCAACATTAGAAAAAGTGAAACTGTTTTTGTTCATATTTCCATGAAAGCTGTACACCACTAGGGTACTAATGGGGTCATGTTTATTTTTAATAATCTTTTTATTGCATTTTTGCAAGACAAACAGAAGAAAATGTAAACGTGCCAGTGACTTTTACCCCATGAAAGCTAAACCCACCGACCAGTAACCCCCCTCACCCCACCCAACTGCACCCTAAACTGGAGAAGCAAAACAAGTGGAAGAAAGAGTCATTTTTTAGGGTCATGTGTGACCCCCAAGACGTGTGGGTCATGTGACCCTATAAGAACGAGGGGTGTCTACTGACTTAATGCAGTCTTGCAGTGTGAAGAGGGAAAACCCAGATAGTCACACAGTTTGTGATGAATGACAGCTTGTTGCTTCCTGCGTAATAGCTTTGGGGTTTAAGATTAAATGAAGTTGCTTTAATTTAGAGGTTTAATGAAGGTGGCTCATAAATGACCCTTGAGATATGGCCAGTACACACAACACAATGTGTGGACAACACAAGGGTTAATGCATGAACAAAGAAATCTATAAATCTATCAGGACTGAAATGTGTACTTTTGAACTGCTTTATCAGATGCTTCTTTTAGTATTTCCTCTGTCTGTCTGACTTACTGTGTGTGTGTGTGTGTGTGTGTGTGTGTGTGTGTGTGTGTGTGTGTGTGTGTGTGTGTGTGTGTGTGTGTGTGTGTAGCTGTGTGAAGACTTGTTTAGGCGGACAGGAGAGAATACAGACCCTGACCTGCAGTTCTCTGTTGAGGTAAACCGAATGACAGAAAACACTCACAAAGCTGCACTGTTGTGTGTGAGGATGTTCTTATACACTTACCTGTCTGTCTCTCCCCCTTACCTGTCTGTCTCTCCCCCCACTATTTCTTATACGCTTACCGGTCTGTCTCTCTCTCCCCACTCTTTCTTATACGCTTACCTTTCTGGCTCCCTCTCCCTGCTCTTTCTTATACGCTTGCCTGTCTGTCTCTCCCTCGTTCTTACTTATACACTTACCTGTCTGTCTCTCCCCCACTCTTTCTTATACACTTACTTGTCTATCTCTCTCCCCGGTCTTTCTTATACGCTTACCTGTCTGTCTCTCTCCCCGGTCTTTCTTATACGCTTACCTGTCTGTCTATCTCTCCCCACTCTTTCTTATATGCTTACCTGTCTGTCTGTCTCCCCCACTCTTATACGCTTACCTGTCTGTCCCTCTCTCCCCACTCTTTCTTATACGCTTACCTTTCTGGCTCTTTCTCCCTGCTCTTTCTTATACGCTTACCTGTCTGTCTCTCCCCCCACTCTTTCTTATACACTTGCCGGTCTGTCTCTCTCCCCCACTCTTACATATACACTTACCTGTCTGTCTCTCCCCCACTCTTTCTTATACGCTTATCTGTCTGTCTCTCCCCCGTCATTCTTATATGCTTACCTGTCTGTCTCTCTCCCAACTCTTTTTTATACGCTTACCTGTCTGTCTCTCTCCCCACTCCTGCTCTCTGCCCGTCTCTTCTTCTATCCTCAGGTTTCGTACATGGAGATCTATTGTGAGCGCGTGCGTGATCTTTTGAACCCTAAGTCTCGGGGGGCGCTGAGAGTGAGGGAGCACCCCATCATGGGCCCGTACGTGGAGGACCTGTCCAAACTAGCTGTGACCGGTTT
The DNA here is from genome assembly GCF_029633865.1 of Lampris incognitus. Lineage (NCBI taxonomy): Eukaryota > Metazoa > Chordata > Actinopteri > Lampriformes > Lampridae > Lampris > Lampris incognitus. Next base: position 2,041,022 of record NC_079230.1, on the reverse strand, counting down.
CAATGACATCCAAGACCTGATGGACGCTGGCAACAAGGCTCGGTATGGCCCTGTGTGTGTGTGTGTGTGTGTGTGTGTGTGTGTGTGTGTGTGTGTGTGTGTGTGTGTGTGTGTGTGTGTGTTTATATTCTATATAAGACTTTTGGTGGGTAGTAATAAATTGATCTTTTCCAGGACTGATGATGATCAGATATTCATTATCAGTTATTGATCTGATTAGATATTGACTATTGGTTATTGACCTTTTCCAGGACAGTTGCAGCCACTAATATGAACGAGACATCATCTCGTTCTCATGCGGTCTTCACCATCGTCTTCACCCAAAAACGACGAGACCAGATGACTAGTCTAGACACTGAGAAGGTACCACTGTGTGTGTGTGTGTGTGTGTGTGTGTTTTGTTGAGGTGGAGCAGCACACTAGATTCAGAAGTCCACTTCATCTCTCTCTCTTTAGGTCAGTAAGATCAGTCTGGTCGACCTGGCAGGAAGTGAGCGAGCTGACTCCTCGGGGGCAAAGGGCACCAGGCTAAAGGTGAGAGGTCATAACCTGTCATGTCATCTGTAAGGGGCGATGTCAGTTATTTAGTTATAAAATTTCAAAAGGACTTAAACCTTTGACACTGCTTTTATTTTTATTTAAAAACTGAGATCCCGTTTCTTCGGAAAGTACACAACAACCGTGATGTGGTGTATTTCTGTGATGTCTTATTAGAACTCTCTCTCTTTCTGCCTGTATAGTGTAACTCTTATTATAACTCTCTCTCTCTCTCGCTTTCTGCCTGTACAGTGTAACTCTTGTTCTAACTCTCTTTCTGCCTGTACAGTGTAACTCTTATTATAGCTCTGCCTGTACAGTGTAACTTTTATTATAACTCTCTCTCTTTCTGCCTGTACAGTGTAACTTTTATTATAACTCTCTCTCTCTCTTTCTGCCTGTACAGTGTAACTCTTACTATAACTGTCTTTCTGCCTGTACAGTGTAACTCTTACTATAACTCTCTCTCTCTCTCGTTCTGCCTGTACAGTGTAACTCTTATTTTAACTTTTTCTGTCTGTGCAGTGTAACTTATTATAACGCTCTTTTTCTGCCTGTACAGTGTAACTCTTACTATAACTGTCTTTCTGCCTGTACAGTGTAACTCTTATTATAACGCTCTCTCTCTCTTTCTGCATGTACAGTGTAACTCTTATTTTAACTCTTTCTGCCTGTACAGTGTAACTCTTATTATAACTCTCTCTCTCTCTTTCTGCATGTACAGTGTAACTCTTATTTTAACTCTTTCTGCCTGTACAGTGTAACTTATTATAACTCTTGCTGCCTGTACAGTGTAACTCTTATTATAACTCTCTCTCTCTCTCTTTCTGCCTGTACAGTGTAACTCTTATTATAACACTTTCTGCCTGTACAGTGTAACTCTTATTATTACTCTTTCTGCCTGTACAGTGTAACTCTTATTATTACTCTTTCTGCCTGTACAGTGTAACTCTTATTTTAACTTTTTCTGCCTGTACAGTGTAACTCTTATTATAACTCTTTCTGCCTGTACAATGTAACTCTTATTATAACTGTATTTCTGCCTGTACAGTGTAACTCTTATTATAACTCTCTCTCTCTCTCTTTCTGCCTGTACAGTGTAACTCTTATTATAACTCTCTCTCTCTCTCTCTTTCTGCCTGTACAGTGTAACTCTTATTATAACTCTCTCTTTCTCTTTTTGCCTGTACACTGTAACTCTTATTATAACTTTTTCTGCCTGTACAGTGTAACTCTTATTATAACTCTTTCTGCCTGTACAGTGTAAATCTTATTGTAAATCTTTCTGCCTGTACAGTGTAACTCTTATTTTAACTCTTTCTGCCTGTACAGTGTAACTCTTATTATTACTCTTTCTGCCTGTACAGTGTAACTCTTATTATAACTCTCTCTCTCTCTTTCTGCCTGTACAGTGTAACTCTTATTTTAACTCCTTCTGCCTGTACAGTGTAACTCTTATTTTAACTTTTTTTGCCTGTACAGTGTAACTCTTATTATAACGCTCTCTTTCTGCCTGTACAGTGTAACTCTTCTGATAACTCTTTCTCCCTTTACAGTGTAACTCTTGCTATAACTCTTTCTGCCTGTACAGTGTAACTCTTGCTATAACTCTTTCTGCCTGTACAGTGTAACTCTTGCTATAACTCTTTCTGCCTGTACAGTGTAACTCTTATTATAACGCTCTCTTTCTGCCTGTACAGTGTAACTCTTCTGATAACTCTTTCTCCCTTTACAGTGTAACTCTTGCTATAACTCTTTCTCCCTTTACAGTGTAACTCTTGCTATAACTCTTTCTGCCTGTACAGTGTAACTCTTGCTATAACTCTTTCTGCCTGTACAGTGTAACTCTTGCTATAACTCTTTCTGCCTGTACAGTGTAACTCTTATTATAACTCTTTCTGCTTGTACAGTGTAACTCTTATTATAACTCTTTCTGCCTGTACAGTGTAACTCTTATTTTAACTCTTTCTGCCTGTACAGTGTAACTCTTATTTTAACTCTTTCTGCCTGTACAGTGTAACTCTTATTTTAACTCTTTCTGCTTGTACAGTGTAACTCTTATTTTAACTCTTTCTGCTTGTACAGTGTAACTCTTATTATAACTCTTTCTGCCTGTACAGTGTAACTCTTATTTTAACTCTTTCTGCATGTACAGTGTAACTCTTATTATAACTCTTTCTGCCTGTACAGTGTAACTCTTATGATAACTCTTTCTGCCTGTACAGTGTAACTCTTATTTTAACTCTTTCTGCCTGTACAGTGTAACTCTTATTTTAACTCTTTCTGCCTGTACAGTGTAACTCTTATGATAACCTTTTCTGCCTGTACAGTGTAACTCTTATGATAACCTTTTCTGCCTGTACAGTGTAACTCGCACAGCAATTTCCCAGTCAGCTCTAACAATTTACCTAATGTGTCAGTACTCCATTTTGTGTGTGTGTGTGTGTGTGTGTGTGTGTGTGTGTGTGTGTGTGTGTGTGTGTGTGTGTGTCACAACATAGCTTAATTTGATTTCACATGAATTATCAGGGTGTCTTATAACGAAGTATGGACCTCTGGTCTCAACCAGTCAGCTCTATTGAAATGTTTATGTGAAATATTTTTATGTCTTGATAAATTTCTCATATAGTAGAATGAAAAATGTATGTGTGTGTGTGTGTGTGTGTGTGTGTGTGTTTGTAGGAAGGAGCCAACATCAACAGGTCTCTGACGACGCTGGGGAAGGTGATATCAGCCCTGGCCGACATGGTAACGAGACACACACACACCTTGTTGTACCAGATTCTAAATGAATAAAGTTTGACTTGAGCTGATGAATGATCAAGTTGAGATGAGTGTATCCTCCCACCTCCTCTTTTACAGCAGAGCAGTAAGAAGAGGAGGAGTGACTTTATTCCCTATAGAGACTCTGTGCTGACGTGGCTTCTGAAGGAGAACCTTGGTGAGAAGACTTTCATCAGTGGTTCAGCCTGTTCCCACATCTCAGAGCACCAACATTAGCTTCTTCTTTCAAGCTAGGTCCTAGCTTGAAAGTGCTGCGCTTCAGTCTGTGTTTCTGGGGCTTCTGACAAAAGAAACCATGCCAAGCACACCCCTCCCCCCAAAACCTTCCTGTTGATCATAGTTGGGGTTTTTTGTGGAGGAATGTAGATTTAAGGCTCAACAGTAATAACATGTCCATTTCCATGTAATAATGGGTTGGGAGTTACATTCTCTGTGTTCCCTGGCAGGTGAAGCAAAGCGCTTCCTTTGCCAGTCAAGGGGGGGTGTCCCCCGTTTGTCCCCCGTGTGGCCCGCTGTGTGACCCAGGGGTCCAAGGTCAGGGTTCTCATGCATCCTGAAAATTTCTGGTATAGTTTTCCCATCATGGAAATGAGCTGAAAAATGATAAAAATTTATGAAATGTCCTGGAAATGTTATTGAGGTAATAGAAAATGGTAACATTAGGTTGTTAAATCTTACTTTGACCTGCTGAGATGGGACATTAACGTGTGAAGTCTGGGCGATAAGTTCAGTCGCAGTCCATTTAGAGACTGTTGAGTTAAAACTGAATGAGATGACCTTCTGTCAGCAACACCTGGCATGGATATCCAAGCTAAAGTCATGGAAAATATCCTGGAAAAGTCCTGGAAATTACTTTCTGAAGTGTGAGCTCTGGAGCGTCCAGGTAGCATAGCAGTCTATTCCGTTGCCTACCAACTCGGGGATCGCTGGTTCGAATCCCTGTGTTACCTCCGGCTTGGTCGGGTGTCCCTACAGACACAATTATCTGTGTCTGCAGGTGGGAAGCAGAATGTGGGAATGAGTCCTGGTCACTGCACTAGCGCCGCCTCTGGTTTGTCGGGGCTCCTGTTCAGGGGGGGGGGACTTGGGGGAATAGTATGATCGTCCCACGTGCTACGTCCCATGGTGAAACTCCTCACTGTCAGGTGAAAAGAAGCGGCTGGTGACTCCACATGTATGGGAGGAGACATGTGGTAGTCTGCAGCCCTCCCCGGATCAGCAGACGGGGTGGAGCAGTGACCGGGACGGCTCAGAAGAGTGGGGTAATTGGCCAAGTACAATCGGGGAGAAAAAGGGGGGGAGAGTGTGGGCTGTGTTACTGAAGCCTGACTTTGTGTTTTAGGTGGGAACTCTCGTACAGCCATGATTGCTGCTCTCAGCCCCGCTGACATCAACTATGAAGAAACACTAAGTACTCTGAGGTCAGAGAACTTCCAGCTCAAACCTCTCCACCTGTAGACCTAACATGGTCTCATCTGGCCAGAGCCCCTTTCATTTAACCTCATATCAGTTTCATCTACTCTGGACCACACTGGTCTAGGCTTATTGAGTGCGAACCTGGTGACAGAGGCAGATCAGTGGGTCGGCACTTAACTTTCACCATAGATGTGACATCAAACCGTCAACATTTACTAAAACAATTTTACAGTCACACTTTCTATACAACAACCTACTGCTGCTACATACTGCAATGCAGTGATGGACTCACGAGCTTTAGACTTTGGCCTTGAATTCATCCTGTGGTGCAGAGAACACCTCCACATCACACATGGACCACATCATTACAGGCCTTAAGTCACGGTGTCATCCAACATACCACATTCTAACAACGTCACTAAGTTCCAGCAGTCACACTTTGAAGCATAATATTGGTAAGAAGGTGCATGCAAGTTCAACATGGTTTGAAGTGTAGCATGCTAGCATTAGCTGGACTGTTTCTCTTTCACTCTCTAGACCAGGGATGGGCAGCATGATCCAATTGTGGGTGCAGGTCTTTGTTCCATCCAAACAGTTACACAACTGTGTCTATAATGTTGTGTTCTCACCAAACGCGAAGCGAATTTTCTCCTCGCTTTATGCGTGTGAGTTTGATCATGGGATTGTTTGTTTTTATTCATGTTACTTGCACCAGTTTGGCTGCAGGATCGAATACGCGAGCCCACGAGGATCAGCTTGTCCTCCATTTTCTGACTCAACAGGCTGCAGGGCGTCAGTGACATCAGGAGAATCTCAACGCTGATAGGCTTTCGCGACACAGCATCACGCGAATTTCTCGCGCAAGTTGAATATTTTCAACTCGCGCCAATACGCAAATGATGTGAAATTTGCGTATTCACACCGTTCGCATCGTGGTATTCGCTGCATTCACATCGCCCAGCGCGAATACACAAAAGACCTGCACCCACACCAGCCCTTTATGGATCATGTTGCCCATCCCTGGTCTAGACAGTGTGTCTTCATGTTATGACAGTAACTACATAATGTTGTGTCCACCGACAAAAGATGCTCCTGTAGGCTCAGGCACCAAAAAGAACTAAATCTAACTGGTTAAAGAATGTGGCCATCACATTACATACCCCATGGGTTACACTGCAGAGGTATTTGATTCAGCTTGTTAAGGACTTGGGGTGGATCTCAGAGTCATTCATACTACATAGAATAAAATCTGATTGGATAAATTGCACTATTTTAGACACAGATGTAATACCCAGTCTAATGTGATCTACTTTGAATTAACCTGGTCTAGTTTGATTTACTCTGGATTCATCCGTTCTGATCTGGTCTGTTTTGGATCGATCCAGTCTAAATTGGTCCACTCTGCCTCTCCAGATATGCAGACCGTGCTAAGCAGATCCGTTGTAATGCTGTGATTAATGAAGACCCCAACGCCAAACTGATCAGAGAGCTGAAAGAAGAGGTCAATCGACTCCGAGAACTCCTCTTCTCTCAGGGCCTCCAGGAACTACTGGCCAATACTGGTACCAACATCCCTCAAACTACACACCAATACTAGTACCACCACCCACTACTACTACTGCTACTTTTGGCTGCCCCCGTTAGGGGTCGCCACAGCGGATCATCCGTTTCCATTGCTTCCTGTCCTCTGCATCTTCCTCTGTCACACCAGCCATCTGCATGTCCTCCCTCACCACATCCATAAACCTCCTCTTTGGCCTTCCTCTTCTCCTCTTTCCTGGCAGCTCCATATTCAGCATCCTTCTCCCAATATACCCAGCATCTCTCCTCCACACATGTCCAAGCCATCTCAATCTTGCCTCTCTTGCTTTGTCTCCAAACCGTCCAACCTGAGCTGTCCCTCTAATATACTCCTTCCTAATCCTGTCCTTCTTCATCACTCCAAGTGAAAGTCTTATCATCTTCAACTCTGCCACCTCCAGCTCCACCTCCTGTCTTTTCATCAGTGCCACTGTCTCCAAATCATATAACATAGCTGGTCTCACAACCATCCTGTAAACCTTCCCTTTAACTCTTGCTGGTACCCTTCTGTCGCAAATCACTCCTGACACTCTTCTCCACCCACTCCACCCTGCCTGCACTCTCTACTTCACCTCTCTACTGCACTCCCCGTTACTTTGGACAGTTGACCCCAAGTATTTAGACTCATATGCCTTCATCACCTCTACTCCTTGCATCCTCACCATTCCACTGTCCTCCCTCTCATTCACGCATAGGTATTCTGTCTTGCTCCTACTGACTTTCATTCCTCTTCTCTCCAGTGCATACCTCCACCTCTCCAGGCTCTCCTCAACCTGCACCCTACTCTTGCTACAGATCACAATGTCATCTGCGAACATCATAGTCCATGGAGACTCCTGCCTGATCTTGTCCGTCAACCTGTCCATCACCATTACAAACAAGAAAGGGTTCAGAGCCGATCCTTGATGTAATCCCACCTCCACCTTGAACCCATCTGTCATTCCAACCACACACCTCACCATTGTCACACTTCCCTCATACATATCCTGCACCACTCCTACATACTTCTCTGCAACTCCCGACTTCCTCATACAATACCACACCTCCTCTCTCGGCACCCTGTCGTATGCTTTCTCTAAATCTACAAAGACACAATGCAACTCTTTCTGGCCTTCTCTATACTTCTCAATCAACATTCTCAAAGCAAACATCACATCTGTGGTGCTCTTTCATGGCATGAAACCATACTGCTGCTGCTGAACATCACCTCTCCTCTTAACCTAGCTTCTATTACTCTTTCCCATATCTTCATGCTGTGGCTGATCATCACCTCTCCTCTTAACCTAGCTTCTATTACTCTTTCCCATATCTTCATGCTGTGGCTGATCAACTTTATACCTCTGTAGTTGCTACAGTTCTGCACATCACCCTTGTTCTTGAAAATCGGTACCAGTATGCTTCTTCTCCACTCCTCAGGCATCCTCTCACTTTCCACGATTGTGTTAAACAATCTAGTTAAAAACTCCACTGCCATCTCTCCTAAACACCTCCATGCCTCCACAGGTATGTCATCAGGACCAACTGCCTTTCCACTCTTCATCCTCTTCATAGCTGCCCTCACTTCCTCCTTGCTAATCCACTGAACTTCCTGATTCACTATCCCCACATCATCCAACCTCTCTCTCATTTTCTTCATTCATCAGCCCCTCAGAGTACTCCTTCCACCTTCTCAGCACACTCTCCTCGCTTGTCAGCACATTTCCATCTCTATCCTTCATCACCCTAACTTGCTGCACATCCTTCCCAGCTTGGTCCCTCTGTCTAGCCAATCGGTACAAGTCCTTTTCTCCTTCCTTAGTGTCTAACCTCTCATACAACTCACCATACGCCTTTTCCTTTGCTACTTTTCTCTTCACTTTACGCTGCATCTCCTTGTACTCCTGTCTACTTTCTTCATCTCTCTGACTATCCCACTTCTTCTTTGCCAACCTCTTCCTCTGTATACTTTGCTGTACTTCCTCATTCCACCACCAAGTCTCCTTGTCTTCCTTCCTCTGTCCTGATGACACACCAAGTACCTTCCTAGCTGTCTCCCTCACTATTTCTGCAGTGGTTGCCCAGCCATCTGGCAACTCTTCACTACCACCCAGTGCCTGTCTTACCTCCTGCCTGAACTTTCTTTACTCGCTTCCTCTTTTTGGTCTCCAAAGTCATCCTACAGACCACCATCCGATGCTGCCTAGCTACCTTCTCCCCTGTCACCACCTTGCAGTCTCCAATCCCTTTTAGATGGCGCCTTCTACATAAGATATAGTCCACCTGTGTGCACTTTCCTCCACTCTTGTACGTCACCCTGTGTTCCTCCCTCTTCTTGAAATATGTATTCACCACAGCCATTTCCATCCTTTTCGCAAAATCCACCACCATCTGTCCTTCCACATTTCTCTCCTCGACTCCATACCTTCCCATCACCTCCTCATCACCCCTGTTCCCTTCACCAACATGTCCATTGAAGTCCACTCCAATCACCACTCTCTCCTCCTTGGGTACCCTCTCCACCATGTCGTCCAACTCACTCCAGAATTCTTCTTCTCATCCATCTCACACCCAACTTGCAGGGCATATGTGCTGATAACATTCAGCAATAGACCTTCAATTTCCAGCTTCATACTCATCACTCTCTCTGAACCTCACTTCACCTCCAGCACGCTCTTGACATACTCTTCCTTCAGAATGACCCCTACCCCATTTCTCCTCCCATTCGCACCATGGTAGAAGAGTTTGAACCCACCTCCGATACTCCTGGTCTTACTCCCCTTCCACCTGGTCTCTTGCACACACAGGATGCCTACCTTTCTTCTCTCCATCATGTCAGCCAGCTCTCTCCCTTTACCAGTCATAGTGCCAACATTCAAAGTTCTGACTCTCACCTCCACACTCCTACCCTTCCTCCTCTCTAGCTGCCTCTGGACATGCTTTCCCCCTCTCCTTCTCCTTCACCCAACAGTAGCATAGTTTCCACTGTCACCCTGCTGGTTAACAGTACCGGTGGCGGTCGTTGGTAACCCGGGCCTCGACCGATCCGGTATGGAAATCTTATTTATGATCCCCATATTTGATTTGGCAAAGATTTTACGCCGGATGCCCATCCTGACGCAACCCTCCCCATTTGTGCGGGCTTGGGACCGGCACTAAGAATGACCTGGCTTGTGCATCCTCAGTGGCTGGGTAGTACCACCACCCACATACTGCTTACTTACCATCAGACACGTGCTGGTTACTGATTAATTCCCCACCACCTACATGCTGGTAATTTACCACCAGACTAATACTGGTCAATTTCCACCATCCACATACTGGTTAATTACCACCACCCACATACTGGTTAATTACCACCACCCACATACTGGTTAATTACCACCACCTACATACTGGTTAATTACCACCACCCACATATTGGTTAATTACCAACACCACATACTGGTTAATTACCACCATCCACATACTGGTTAGATACCACCACCACATACTGATTAATTACCACCACCACATACTGGTTAATTACCACCACCCACATACTGGTTAATTACCACCACCCACATACTGGTTAAATACAGTCAGACACATACTGGTTAAATACCAGAATCAGAATCATGTGTATTGGCCATTTGGGTTTGCACACACATGGAATGTGACTCTGGTGTCGTGGCTCTCTCACTGTACTTAACATAGAATAACAACACTACAACACAACACTCTTCACATATATACACAAGGACTGACTTATACAGGTGAAATAAGAGGTGATAAAGTGCAGTGGTGCAGAGAATATACCAGAGATGCTGAAATACATGTTAGCAGCTTACTGACATACATGCCTAAGGTAGATGTACATGACAGAGTGTACTAGTATACATAAAATGTACAGTACAGTATATAAAACATGTACAGTACAGTATATACACAATGTACAGTACAGTATATACAACACATACAGTACAGTATATACAACATGGTGGATTTATTGACAGTGTTAAGTGTTCATTTGAATGACAGCATGCAGAAAGAAACTGTTTTTATATCTGGTTGTTTTGGGGTACAGTGCTCTGTAGCGCCTACCAGAGGGGAGGAGTTGGAACAGGTTGTGACCAGGGTGTGATGGGTCTGCAGTGATGTTGCCTGCCCATTTCCTGAGTGGAGGGCACCAACTGTCCATTGATTGTGGTCTGTCCCTGTCCTGTTTGGGGGCCGATCCAAACCAGACAGTGATGGATGTGCAGAGGCCAGACTGGATTACTGCAGTGTTGAACTGAATCAGCAGTTCCTGAGGCAGGTTGAACTTCCTGAGCTGGTGGAGAAAGTACATCCTCTGCTGGACCTTTTTGATGATTGTGTCTATGTTGGATGCCCACCTGAGGTCCTGGGAGATTGTGGAACCCAGGAAGCTGTAGGTTTTCACCACAGACACCATGCTGTTGAGTATGGTGAGGAGGGGCAGTATGGGGGGGTGGCAGTCCACTGTCATCTCAACAGTTTTGAGCTTGTTCAGCTCCAGGTTGTTATGGCCGCACCAGAGGGCTAGCTGATCAACCTCCCATCTATATGCACAGATGTCACACCGATGTAAGATGTCACAGTGTCAGTAAGTTCATCCAGGACTGTAGATGCAGCCTCAAAAACACTCCAGTCGGTGCAGTCGAGACAGGCTGGAGCTCCAGTTTTGACTCATTGGTCCATTTCCTCACAGTTTGAACCACAGGCCTTGCAGATTTTAGTTTCTGCCTGTAGGTTGAGATGAGATGATTCAGACAGGGATCAGAGTCTCAGGACTGCACGGGGGACAGAGTGATAGGTGTTTGGTGTTTTTGTCTCTGGTGGGACATTTAACATGCTGTCTGTATTTTGGCAGTTTGTGGTTGAGGTTTGCTGTGTTAAAATCCCTAAGGATAATGAGCAGGAAGTCTGGATATTTGTGCTCCATGTTTGTAATTTGATCAGCGCGTACCCTGTGCCCCTGCCCATAGGGTTCGTGGTTGTGTCAGGGAGGGCACCTGACGTAACACTTGGCCAATCATTAGAACAGAACAGGATACTCTTTATTAGTCATTTTGTACATACACATGAAATGTACTCTCTGGATGCCTGATGAGAGGCCATAGTTCTCAGACACACTATTTAGCCCAGTGGTGGCCTGTCCAGGGTGTCTCCCCGCCTGCCGCCCAATGACTACAGGGATAGGCTCCAGCATCCCCCCACCCCGAGAGCAGGATAAGCGGTTTGGATGATGGTTGGATGCATTGAAGCCATCCTACCTGTGTAGCCAGGAGCAGTGGGCAGCCACCGTGCAGCACCCGGGGACCACCTGCAGTTATTCCTGTTGCCTTGCTCAGGGGCACAGACAGGAGTATTAACCCCAACGTGCATTCGGATGGACAACACCATACCGGATCGGTCGAGGCTCCATACCGGATCGGTCGAGGCTCCATACCACATCAGTCGAGGCCCAGGTTAACAATGGCCGCCATTGATGCTGTGCCCTCACAAGGCACCGATGGAAACTGTAAACTCCGCTGTGGCAACCCCTGAAAAACAGGGAACAAGCCGAACGAAGAAGAAGATGGTCATGTGTGTGGATGTGGGAGTGTGTGTGACAGGAAGTTTTGTTGTGTAGATAATTTGGTGGACCACAGTAATGATGCCTGAGACTTTGTTTTTTAGCTTACCAGTTTATGTTGACATGATGGATGATTTTTATGTTGTGATGTAAGTCAAAGTCTCTCTCTCTGTCTCTGTCTCTCTCTCCAGAAGTAAACAACAACAGTAGCAGTCCTGTTGGAGGTGGGTCTTCACAGCTGTCACTCATGTCCGCCGGCGTGCCCGTCCAGCTTAGCCCCGCCTCTCTGGGTGGCAGCTGTGTGTGAGAGAGGTGTTCAGTAATGTTGAAAATGTTTGAATAAACTTTCTCTCTTGCAGATTCTAAACCCGCCGCTGAAGGTGAACCATCGCCAGACTCTGATCACGTGACAGAGGATGGCGATGAGGGAGTGGAGCCTATCACTACAGAGCCAATCAGTAAAGAGGAAGCTGCTGAAAGACTGCTGGTAAGACAGGCAGACTGACAGACGGAGACAGAGTTTAGAGTTGAGTTTCAGTTGAATTACATTAATACCCACAGGTATTTCACGACATTACCACAAAACACTGAAGTAAAACAGAAACACAACACGGAAAAAGCCCACATGAAAGGACCCGAGTTGAAGAGTAAGGTCAAGTCCCTGAACACACAGAGGGCCAGCAGAGACAAAACCAGTTGTTTTCATCAGTTTGATACCTTCAGCACCATGTTTCTGTTGTGTGTCTGTGTGTGTGTGCACGCGTTGTGTTTGTGTGACAGGAAACGGAGAAGATTATCGCTGAGCTAAATGAGACGTGGGAAGAGAAGCTGAGGAAGACAGAGTCCATCCGATTAGAAAGGTCTTTACTCTGACTTCTCTCAAATTATGATCCAGAAACCCAGACTGGGTCTTCTGCCAGTCACTGCTGTTTAACCTCCACACACTGAAACATCTCTCTCTGTCTCTCCGTCTCTCTTTGTCTGTCTCTCTTACTCGCTCTCCCTCTTGCTCTTTCTCTCTCGCTCGCTCGCTCTCTCACTTTTGTTTTCTCTTTCTCGCTCTCTCTCTTGCTCGGTCTCTCTCTTTCTTGCTCTCTCTCTTGCTCTCTCTCTCGCTCGCTCGCTTACTCTCTCTCGCTCTCTCTTTCTCACTCTCTCTTTCTCACTCTCTCTCGCTCTCTCTTTCTCACTCTCTCGCTCACTCTCACTTTTGTTTTCTCTTTCTCGCTCTCTCTCTTGCTCTCTCTCTCTTTCTCGCTCTCTCTCTTGCTCGTGCTCTCTCTTTCTGTTTCTCTTGCTATCTCTCTCTCTCGCTCTCTCTCGCTCTCTCTTGCTCGCTCACTCTCTCTGTCTCGCCCTCGCTCTCTCTCTTGCTCTCTTGCTCTCTCTTTTACTCGCTCTCTTGCTCTCTCGCTCGCTCTCTCGCGCTCTCTTTTGCTCTCTCTCTCTTTTGCTCTCTCTCTCTCACCCCCCCGTTCCTCTTTGTTTATGTCTTTCACCTAGAGAGTCTCTCTTGGCAGAGATGGGTGTGTCCATTAAAGAAGATGGAGGAACATTGGGAGTTTTCTCTCCTAAAGGAGTGAGTTTATCTATCTATCTATCTATCTATCTATCTATCTATCTATCTATCTATCTATCTATCTATCTGTCTGTCTGTCTGTCTGTCTGTCTGTCTGTCTGTCTGTCTGTCTGTCTGTCTGTCTGTCTGTCTGTCTGTCTGTCTGTCTGTCTGTCTGTCTGTCTACCTATCTATCTGTCTGTCTACCTATCTATCTGTCTGTCTGTCTGTCTGTCAGTCAGTGTGTTTCAGTAAAGGTAAATGATCATGTATCAGTACACATCTTACCAGTAACAGTAGATCAGGAAATGTGTGAATGTTAATTCTACTCACTTCCCAAAACTGTCAGATAGCTGTCTGACGTGTGTGTGTGTGTGTGTGTGTGTGTGTGTGTTTGACAGACCCCCCACCTGGTCAACCTGAATGAAGACCCTCTTATGTCTGAGTGTCTCATCTACTATATCAAGGAAGGGTTCACTAGGTAAGTCTGTGTGTGTGTGTGTGTGTGTGTGTGTGTGTGTGTGTGTGTGTGTGTGTGTGTGTGTGTTTGAGAGAGAGAGAATGTATGGTTGAGAGGGAGAATATATGGTTGAGAGAGGGAGAGAATGTATGGTTGAGAGAGAGAAT
>NC_079230.1:2001965-2021965 GCF_029633865.1 Lampris incognitus | reverse complement strand
ATGGCCGCTGTCCAACACCTGTAAATACTGTGAGGCCTCGGTGGTAGTCACGGTGTAAATACTGCGAGGCCTCGGTGGTAGTCACGGTGTAAATACTGCGAGGCCTCGGTGGTAGTCACGGTGTAAATACTGCGAGGCCTCGGTGGTAGTCATGGTGTAAATACTGCGAGGCCTCGGTGGTAGTCATGGTGTATCTGTAGCGGTGTCTGGAACCAGACATGTTGGACATAATCACACATCGAGTTTAGACGGTTTGTCTGTACTGGAGAACGCTAGTGTGTTTCTAGCACAGAGCAACGAACTCCACACAGGAAATGATGCGACAACACACATCATAAATACTGACATGACACACACCATCACGCACAAGTTACGAGCGGCCATGTTGACGGGTCATGGTGGTTTTAGGTCGATCTTATCATGACTTTTATGTGCAGTTGCTTTAAAACTCATTTTAATGCAGCTATATGCAGTTTTAGGAGCTTTCAGGGAGCGGCAGGTCTGTATCTTTTATTTCACAAAGTTATTAAACTTTGAAAAACCCAAACCATCAAAATGGCGGCCTGGGTCGTTGTAGTGTTGAAGAACTGGCAGTTGTGGATTCACATAGACAGCAATACGACCATGTGCACTGTCCTGTCTCGCTCTCTGTCTCTAGGGAACCGTATAGTCATGGGGAAGAACCATGTGTTCAGGTTTACTCACCCCGAGCAGGCCCGGCTGGAGAGGGAGCGTAGTGCCACGGCTGACCAGCAGGGAGAACCAGAGGACTGGAACTACGCCCAGAGAGAGCTGCTGGAGAAACAGGGGATAGACATCAAGCTGGAGATGGAGAAAAGGTAGAGAGAGAGGGAGAGGGAGAGAGAGAGAGACAAACAGGGAGACAAACAGACAGAAAGACAGGCTGATAAATAGAGGATTGTGGGTAAAATAGAGACAGAAGTGTGTTGTAGTTTTTGGACACAGAACAATCAATACTTCAAATTGTGTACAGTCGTCCATGATTGATTATTGGTCACCTTCTTGTTTGTTTTCCAGACTTCAAGACGTTGAGAATCAGTACCGCAGGGAAAAGGAGGAGGCAGACCTGCTCCTGGAACAACATAGACTGGTACCCAGCCCCGTGTGTGTGTGTGTGTGTGTGTGTGTGTGTGTGTGTGTGTGTGCCTGCTGTAAAACAAATTATACTCAGTTTGTCCATCTACAATTCAGCAGCAGATAACACCTGTGTGTATTGCTCCTGTGTGTGTGTGTGTAGTATGCAGATAGTGACAGTGGTGATGATTCAGACAAGCGTTCCTGTGAGGAGAGCTGGAGACTAATTTCCTCCCTGAGAGAGAAGCTACCTGCCAACAAGGTACACACAAACACACACACCATATACACACACACACACACACACACAATTTACATACACATGCATGCACAAATGAAAAGACAGGAGGAGGAGCTGGAGGTGGCCGAGATGCAGATGATAAGATTTTCATTGGGAGTGATGAAGAAGGACAGGATTAGGAAGGAGTATATTAGAGGGACGGCTCAGGTTGGACGGTTTGGAGACAAAGCAAGAGAGACAAGATGGAGATGGTTTGGACATGTGTGGAGGAGAGATGCTGGGTATACTGGGAGAAGGATGCTGAATATGGAGCTGCCAGGGAAGAGGAGAAGAGGAAGGCCAAAGAGGAGGTTTATGGAGGTGGTGAGGGAGGACATGCAGGTGGCTGGTGTGACAGAGGAAGAAGAGGAAGATGCAGAGGACAGGAAGAGATGGAGACGGATGATCCGCGGTGGCGCCCCCTAACGGGAGCAGCCGAAAGTAGTAGTAGTAGTAGTAGTAGTAGTAGTAGTAGTAGTAGTAGTAGTGGTCGGGGAGGTTTTGGTTATAGTACCAGTTGGCGTGGGTATCGATTGGTCGGGGAGGTTTTAGCTACAGTACCAGTTGGCGTGGGTATCGATTGGTCGGGGAGGTTTTGGCTACAGTACCAGTTGGCGTGGGTATCGATTGGTCGGGGAGGTTTTAGCTACAGTACCAGTTGGCGTGGGTATGAAAGAGCCTGTCAGAACTACTGCAGTACTTTGTACAAGGAACCTTCCAACCTGGTACATTATTACAAATATGAATGTTCACAGTAGCGACGGCACGGTGTCGCAGTGATTAGTGCGGTCACCTCACAGCAAGCAGGCTGTGGGTTCGAGCCCCGGGGTAGTCCAACCTTGGGGGTCGTCCCGGGTCGTCCTCTGTGTGGCGTCTGCATGTTCTCCCCGTGTCTGCGTGGGTTTCCTCCGGGGGCTCCGGTTTCCTCCCACAGTCCAAAGACATATAAGTCAGGTGACTCGGCCCTACTAAGTTGTCCCTAGGTGTGTGTCTGTGTGTCTATATGCCTGTGTGTGTGTGTGTGTGTGTCTGTGTCTGTCTGTGTGTATATGCCTGTGTGTGTGTGTGTGTGTGTGTGTGTGGGCCCTGTGATTTCTGGCAGCCTGTCCAGGGTGTCTCCCCTCCTGCTGCCCAATGACTGCTGGGATAGGCTCCAGCATCCCCGCGACCCTGAGAGCAGGATGAGTGGTTTGGATCATGGGTGGATGGATGGATGATGGATGGGTGATGGGTGGGTGGATGGATGGATGATGAATGGGTGGATGCTGACATTAACAACTGACTCGTCAGCAGTCTCCGGGCTGTAGTTTCCGTTTCACATGTCAGCAGTGAAAAAGAAGCCATTAAACGATGGACTCAGTGATGAAGTGAGTCCATCACCCGATTGTAGTGATGCAGATGGATTCTGACAGGGAACATGAGTAAGCGAGCCCAGACCAGTAATTCAGCGCCTTGACCTTCTGCCTCTCTGCTCTGGAATTCCCCCTCATTACCCGTCTGTCTGTCTGTCTGTCTGTCTGTCTGTCTGTCTGTCTGTCTGCGTGGATGAATTACATCTCCACACTGTCTGACTACTTGTTTACAAAGTTGTGGTCCACAGGGAAGTGACGGTGTGTGTGTGTGTGTGTGTGTGTGTGTGTGTGTGTGTGTGTGTGTGTGTGTGTGTGTGTGTGTGCAGGTACAGTCCATTGTGAAGCGTTGTGGTCTGCCCAGCAGTGGGAAGCGTAGGGAGCCTCTCAGAGTTTACCAGATCCCTCAAAGAAGACGCATCAGCAAGGACCCCAAACAGGTCACCATCTCTGACCTCCGCATGCAGGCTGTCAAAGAGATCTGCTACGAGGTGCAGTCTCACACACACACACACACACCACACACACACATACATACACAACACACACAACACACACACACACACACACACACATACCACACATACTCACACAAACACATATACACATACACACATACACACACCACACACACACATACACACACATACACACAATACACACACACAGCGTGATGAGATCATTATTAGCTGATTAATAATGTAATGGCAGGAAAACAGCCCCGTGTTCATATTCTCAGATCAGGTTGAAACATTACCGTCTTCAAAATGAGCCGGTGCTCTGCAGCCTCCCTGACACTAGGGGGTGCTAGAAAGCATCTCTATTGGGCTCCTCTGACAGCTAGCTTGCAGCCCCAATAGCTGTGTGCAGCAGCCCTTGTGTGGCAGTGCCAGGTTAAGCTGACATGACAGGTTTCACCAGCCCAGGAGCTGCTGGACCGGCGACCCGGCTGGTCCACGACTCCTCATCCAGGACGGAGACAGAGCAAGGCTGTCAGAGGAGCTTTGTCTTCTGAAGCCAAAACCAACAGGCAGTGATTTAGCAGCAGGTTAGAGCAGAGGCGCTTCCCTCCCAATGTTGAACAGGTCTCCTGTCTCCATCACCCCACATCCCGCAGGTTGCCCTTGGCGACTTCCGCCACTCCCGTCAGGAAATCGAGGCTCTGTCCATCGTGAAAATGAAGGAACTCTGTCGGATGTACACAAAGAAAGACCCGGGTGAGAAGGAGAGCTGGAGGGCCGTGGCTCAGGATGTGTGGGACACGGTGGGGATTGGAGAAGAGAGGAGTCCCCCGCCAGACGAAGGAGGAGGAGGAGGAGAGAGCGGGGAGCAGGCTGGAGGAGGAGAGAAAGGAATCTACGACTTGAAGGCACATATCGACAAACTTACGGATATTTTACAGGTATGTCTGTTCCAAGATGTTGTCAGAGAAAAGAAATTATATGAAAAATGAAACTAAATGCCAGCCGGACTTCTTTTCTTGCTGCTAAACGGTCCGGCTCCCAGCACACAGCACAGCTTTCACACCGGAATGACCCGGGCCGCCATTTTGTTTTGGATTTTCAAAGTTTCATAACTTTGTGGGAAAAAAAGATACAGACCTGCCACTCCCTGAATGTTTCTAAAACTGCATATATTCACATTAAAACGAGTTGTATATCAGGCGCCCGGGTGGCGTAGCGGTCTATTCTGTGGCCTACCAACATGGGGGTTGGCGGTTCGAATCCCCGTGTTACCTCTGGCTTGGTCGGGCGTCTCTACTGACACAATCGGCCATGTCTGCAGGTGGGAAGCCGGCTGTGGGTATTTCTCCTGGTCACTGCAGAGAGGGGGGGGTGGAGCAGCGAGTGGGACGGCTCAAAAAGGGCGGGTTAATTGGACAGATACAACTGGGGAGAAAAGAGGGAGCATGGGGGAAAAAGAGAGTTTTAGACCAGTCGCACAAAAAAGTCATGATAAGTTCGACCTAAAACCACCATGAGCCGTCAACATGGCCGCTCGTAACTTGTGCGTGATGGTGTGTGTCATGTCAGTATTTATGATGTGTGTTGTCGCATCATTTCCTGTGTGGAGTTCGTTGCTCTGTGCTAGAAACACACTAGCGTTCTCCAGTACAGACACACCATGACTACCACCAAGGCCTCGCAGTATTTACACCATGACTACCACCGAGGCCTCGCAGTATTTACACCATGACTACCACCGAGGCCTCGCAGTATTTACACCATGACTACCACCGAGGCCTCGCAGTATTTACACCATGACTACCACCGAGGCCTCGCAGTATTTACACCATGACTACCACCGAGGCCTCGCAGTATTTACACCATGACTATCGCCGAGGCCTCGCAGTATTTACACCATGACTACCACCGAGGCCTCGCAGTATTAACACCATGACTACCACCGAGGCCTCGCAGTATTTATACCATGACTACCACCGAGGCCTCGCAGTATTTACACCATGACTACCACCGAGGCCTCGCAGTATTTACACCATGACTACCACCGAGGCCTCGCAGTATTTACACCATGACTACCACCGAGGCCTCGCAGTATTTACACCATGACTACCGCCGAGGCCTCGCAGTATTTACACCATGACTATCGCCGAGGCCTCGCAGTATTTACACCATGACTACCACCGAGGCCTCGCAGTATTTACACCATGACTACCACCGAGGCCTCGCAGTATTAACACCATGACTACCACCGAGGCCTCGCAGTATTTATACCATGACTACCACCGAGGCCTCGCAGTATTTACACCATGACTACCACCGAGGCCTCGCAGTATTTACACCATGACTACCACCGAGGCCTCGCAGTATTTACACCATGACTACCACCGAGGCCTCGCAGTACAAAGGCCTTGTTTATCTTGACACAATACAGAGTTTAAACACCGGCCGTCATGTTGACCACCATGGTGGTTTAGGTAGGAGTGTAATCCCGGTGGTTGTGGTGTTCAACTACATGTCACCTATTCCTCTGCTCTATGAACAGAAAGACTTGTGTGTCTGTCTCCCCCTTGTAGGAGGTGAAGCTACAGAACAACATGAAAGACGAAGAGATTAAAGCCCTGCGAGACAGAATGGTCAAGATGGAGAGCATCATTCCAGTCCAGGTTAACACACACACACACACACAACACACATAAACAGTGTATCATTTGCCATATACACAAGGGCAGTGACTTTACCCCTTGTGTTGTCCACACATTGTGTGTACTGGCCGTGTCTTAAGGGTCATTTATGAGCCCCCTTCATTAAACCTCAAAATTAAACCAACTTAATTTAATCTTAAAGCTATTGTGCAGGAAGCAACAAGCTGTCATTCATCACAAACTGTGTGACTATCTGGGTTTTCCCTCTCCACACTGCAAGACTGCATTTAGTCATTAGACACCCCTCGTTCTTATAGGGTCACATGACCAACACGTCTTAGGGTCACACATGACCCATACATGTCTTAGGGTCACATGAACCACACATGTCTTAGGGTGAAACATGACCCTAACACAATCTTAGTACCCTAGTGGTGTACAGCTTTCATGGAAATATAAACAAAAATAATGTGTCATTGTTTGTAATGTTGGGGTCACTGTAGGAGAAGTCATCACGTGTCAGGCTGAAGAAAGATCATGTAGAGTCTTTTCTCTGCTGTTAAACACTGTTATGGCTCTTTTTGACCCGGAAGACAACAGAAGGGTTAATATGTACAAATGTGTTCTTGCACAGCAGTGGAGATGTGTAACCCTGAAGTTTGTCTGAGACCAGTGTAGAACTAGGGGAACCCCTGAATGTAGACAGCAGTTGGCTGCGACTGATGTCTTTCTGAGCCGGGGTGATTGCATGCTGTGAGAGGTCTACGATAGATGTTAGGGGGAAGGAAGTGCAGTCTGTTGGGCTTTGCTTCTGCCTGTCAGACAGTGTTGACAGCTAAGTAGTAGGGGTGTAAGAAAATATCGATACACAGGGGTATCATGATATTATCTTTTGTGATACTGTATCGATTCTCAAAACCACTATATCGGTTTTTGATTGTTTACCTGTAAAGGTTCGTGACAAACATGTTGTGTTGTGTGTAACCCCACGACCGGTAGATAGCAGTGTTGTAATCCATCTTCAGCCATTTGGCTCTTCCACTCCAACATGACAACGTAAACTGAGACAGGAAGTAGCATAAGCACAAAGAACACAGGCCTATGAAACCGCGATATATCACCTTTCTTACAGTAACACAATATATCCCCTTTCTTATAGTATCACAATATATCACCTGTCTTACAGTGTCACAATATATCACCTGTCTCACAGTATCACAATATATCACCTTTCTTACAGTATCACAATATATCCCCTTTCTTATAGTATCACAATATATCACCTGTCTTACAGTGTCACAATATATCACCTGTCTCACAGTATCACAATATATCGCCTTTCTTACAGTATCACAATATATCGCCTTTCTTACAGTTATCACAATATATCACCTTTCTTACAGTATCACAATATATCGCCTTTCTTACAATATCACAATATATCACCTTTCTTACAGTATCACAATATATGGCCTTTCTTACAGTATCACAATATATCGCCCTTCTTATAGTATCACAATATATCGCCTTTCTTACAGTATCACAATATATCACCTTTCTTACAGTATCACAATATATGGCCTTTCTTACAGTATCACAATATATCGCCCTTCTTATAGTATCACAATATATCGCCTTTCTTACAGTATCACAATATATCACCTTTCTTACAGTATCACAATATATCACCTTTCTGACAGTATCACAATATATCACCTTTCTGACAGTATCACATTATATCACCTTTCTTATAGTATCACAATATATCACCTTTCTGACAGTATCACAATATATCACCTTTCTGACAGTATCACATTATATCACCTTTCTTATAGTATCACAATATATTACCTTTCTGACAGTATCACAATATATCACCTTTCTTATAGTATCACAATATATCACCTTTCTTATAGTATCACAATATATCACCTTTCTGACAGTATCACAATATATCACCTTTCTTACAGTATCACAATATATCACCTTTCTGACAGTATCACATTATATCACCTTTCTTATAGTATCACAATATATCACCTTTCTTATAGTATCACAATATATCACCTTTCTTACAGTATCACAATATATCACCTTTCTTACAGTATCACTATATGTCACCTTTCTTACAGTATCACAATATATCACCTTTCTTACAATATCGTAACATATCGCCATATATCGAATCGTAACCCTGCATTGTGATAGGTATCGTATCGCCAGATTATCGCCAGTACACAGCGCTACTAAAACAAAAATCCATGGGTGTATAAGAACAAATTTGTATGTACGAAGGAAGGATTGATGAATGAGGCCCAATGTGTAATTGTTCTGTTAGAAAACACGGTGTGATCATTTCCTTGTGCACCGGAAGACACCTGCTACGAGGCATGATAAACTTCACCGCAGGATTTTAGATGTTTCTGTCTTCACCAGCTGACCTGACTACATGTATTTTGCTGCAACCTCCACCACCAACAAGCCCTTCCTGAAGCTTTTTGTCATGCCTCATAGTGAGCGTCATTTCCTGCGCATGAATAAAGGACAGTACTGCCCGGGCAGTAATTACACAATGTCGTGATGCATGTCGTGATGCATGCTCGGTAATGCAGGTAAGACCATCACAGAAGGTTGAATTGGTTCATCTGGACTCAACCTTAATTGCGTTTCTCTCAGTAAACGACGTGTCCAGATGAACCGATTCAACCTTCTGTGAATTACACAACGTCACTTTAAATTCGAAAACCATAATGAAACTTGAATTAGCATACCAACAGGTGTCTCAGAAATTAACAGAGGGACTTGATATTCTAAATGAATGAATAGTTAAGAACGGAATGCTGAAATTGTGGCAAAAACTGAAACAGCTGAAATCACCCAGCGTAGCCAGGAAGTGGAAATAAAGATAAAAATGTAATGATGGTGTTTTAAGACAGTGAGCCCAGTCATATAAAGTTCTGTCACTAATAAATTCTGCTGAAGGTTTCTCTTGGCTTATTCCCTGACTTCCACTTCTCCATAACATCTGAAAAACATGTTACTAACTCATAACTGGACACTATACACCGATCAGCCAAAACATTAAAATCACCTGCCTAATATCGTGTAAGTCCCAATCGTGCCGCCAAAACAGCTCTAACCTGTCGAGACACATGGACTCTACGAGACCTCTGAAGGTGTCCTCTGGTGTCTGGCACCAAGACGTTAACAGCAGATCCTTTAAGTCCTTTAAGTTGGGAGGTGGGGCCTCCATGTATCACACTTGTTGTTCCAGCACATCCCACAGATGCTCGATCAGATTGCGATCTGGGGAGTTTGGAGGCCAAGGCAACACCTTGAACTCTTTGTCATGTTCCTCAAACCATTCCTGAGCAATGTGTGCAGTGTAGCAGGGAGCATAATCCTGCTGAAAGAGACCACTGCCACCAGGGAATACCGTTGCCACGAAGGGGTCTACCTGGTCTGTAACGATGTTTAGGTAGGTGGTATGTGTCAAAGTAAGATCTACATGAATGCCAGGACCCAAGGTTTCCCAGCAGAACATTGGCCAGAACTTCACACTGCCTCCACCAGCTTGCCTTCCTCCCATAGTGCATCTTGGTCCCATCTCTTCCCCAGGTAAATGACACACACACACCCAGCCGTCCACATGATGTAAAAGAAAATGTGATTCATCAGACCAGGCCACCTTCTTCCATTGCTCCAAGGTCCAGTTCTGATGCTTATGTGCCCATTGTAGGCTCTTTCGACGGTGGACAGGGGTCATCATGGGCACTCGGACTGGTCTGCAGCTACAAAGCCCCATATGCAGCAGGGTGTGATGCACTGTGTTCTGTTCTGACACCTGTCTATCACAGCCAGGATTAACTTTTTCAGCAATTTGAGCTACAGTAGCTCTATTGTGGGATCGGACCAGACAGGCTAGCCTTCACTACCCATGCACATCAAGTGAGCCTTGGGTGCCCATGACCCTGTTTCTAGTTCAGCGGTTGTCCTTCCTTGGACCACTTTTTGTAGACACTGACCGCTGCATACCCACAAGCCTTGCTGTTTTGTAGATGTTCTGACCCAGTCGTCTAGCCATCACAATTTGGCCCTTGACAAAGTAGCTCAGATCCTTACACTTCCAACAAATCATCTTCAAGAACTGACTGTTCACTTGCTGCCTAATATGCCCCACCCCTTCAAAGGTGCCATGGTAATGCGATAATCAATGTTATTCACTTACCTGACAGTGGTGTTAATGTTTTTGTTGATCGGTGTATCATTCTGTATTTAAGCTTGACATTTGAGACATGGCACTGAGATATCAGAGGTGATGACAAATCAGGTCACACCTTCTGCCTCCAGTAGTATTAACACAATACCGCTGCAAAATTTGCATAAATCCGCTTTGATTTGCTGGATTCTCCAGGATGATGAGATGAATGGTGAAGGGGGCGTATCTTCTCAGCGGAATGGGGGCGTGGCCATGAACGATCGTGAGCAACCAGAAATCAGAGTGACTCGACTGATGGAGGAGGACCCAGCATTCAGGAGAGGGCGCCTCCGCTGGCTGAAACAAGAACAACAACGCATCCTCAACCTGCAACAACAAAACATCACCAAGAAACTGAGAAGGGAAAACCAAGGTAGACTGATAGACAGACAGGCAGGAAGACAGAGAGACAGACAAGTAAACAGACAGACAGGTAGACAGACAGGTGGGTAGATTAGAGACACATAGATGGTCTGTAGCTTGACTATCTATCTGGTGTATTGGTGACGTGAAATATTTAGTGTTTATATTTGCTATATACTACCTGGCCATAAGTATGTGGACACCTGAACATCACACCCATATCCCAGGAAGTTGAATCAGTTCATCTGGACACAGTTTAGTGGAGGAAACGTTTCATCACTCATCTAAGTGACTTCGTCAGTTTCAGCTGACTGCAGGTATTTCCAAACTTATAAACAGCACAGTTGCATAACGGCCAAAACCGGCACAGTTGCATAACAACTGAAACCGGCAATCAGTTTCATATGCCAAGTTCTGTGACCATTAATTAGTTACAATGGCCAAGTGCACTATTCAGAGGATTGGGGAATAACTGCAATCCCAGCATTGTAACATGGTAAAAGATGTACTCTTAGCCCCCCTACTTGGTTCAGGGATGGTTATTCCTTCTTCACATAGATGGCCTCTTTGACTCCCCGTTCAAATTGAGACGTGCACATCCTCATCCTTGCAAGAGTGGCCACTGGCCTGTAGATGGTGTAGACTGTGGAGTCCTGGCCTGACAAGGTAGCTCTTCTGTGTTGTACCATCCTCTTGGCCAGTGTCTGTTTGGTTTCCCCGATATACAAGTCATGACAATCCTCCTGGCACTTAACACTATACACTATATTGCTCTGTTTGTGCTGGGGGACTCGACCCTTGGGGTGGACCAATTTCTGGCACGGCATGTTTTGGGGTTTGAAAGCAACCGAGACGTGGTGTTGGTAAGTGTGTTTACCCTAACTGGGCAGTTGTTAAAGCCAGAAAGACGCTCAAACAGTGCACTGGCTGATCGAGGAGAGGAGGAAAACCGCTGCCTAAGTGAAAACCAGGGGTGATTCCGTATGTGGCGGGAGTGTGGAAAATGGTTGAGAGTCATATTTTCCAAACACCTAGTCTCAGTTGCTTTCAAACCTCAAAACACGCTGCAGCAGAAATGATATTGGGGAGAAGGCCTGGCTCACAGTTGGCGTTCCAATCCATCCCAAAGGTGTTGGATGGGGTTGAGGTCAGGACTTTGTGCAGGCCAGTAAAGTTCTGTCATACCAAACTCAGCAAACCATGTCTTTATAGATCTTGCTTTGTGCACCGGGGCATTGTCGTGATGAAACAGGACCAGTGAAGTTCCCTTAACTGGAACTAAGGGGCCGAGCCCAAACCATGAAAAACAGCCCCAGACCATTATGTCTCCCCCTCCAAACTTTACAGTTGGCACTGTGCATTCGGGCAGGTAGCGTTCTCCTCATTCAGCCGTCAGCCTGCCAGACAGTGACGTGTGGTTCATCGCTCCAGAGAACGTTTCCCGTGCTCCAGAGTGCAACAGCAGTGTGCTTCACACCACTCCAGCCGACACTTGGCATCGTGCATGGTGATCTTAGACTTATGTGCTGCTTCTCGGCCATGGAAAACCATTTCATGAAGCTCCCGGCAAACAGTTCTCATGCTGACATTGCTTCCAGAGGCAGTTGTGAACTCGGTAGTGAGTGTTGCAACCAAGGACACTATTTTTATGTGCTAGGCGCTTCAGCAGTCGGCGGACCCGGTCTGTGGTCTTCCGTGTTCTACCGCTTAACAGCTGTGCCGTTGTTGCTGCGAGATGTTACCCCTTCACAATAACAATAACAGAATTACAGTTGACCAGGGCAGAAATGTGACTAGCTGACTTGTTGGAAACGTGGCGTCCTATGACAGAGCCATGTTACATGTCACTGAGCTCTTCAGTATGAGCCATTCTTCTGCCAGTGTTTGTCTGTAGAGATGACATGGGTGTGTGCTTGATTTTATGTATCTAACAGCAATGGATGTGGCTTAAATCGACAAACCCACTAATTAGAAGGGACGTCCACATACTTTTGGCCCTGTAGTGTAGATGAAGAACTGAAGCAGGTGTAGATGTGACTGGTTGAAAGTGTTTGTTTGTAGAAGTAAATGATGTGATTGTGGAAATATACTTTTGCTCTTGTGTTTTATTGTTTACATTTTAATGTCTTTATTTTATTATGTCTTTTTTACATACATTTTATATTCATATGTGTCACTTATTTTATATTGTATTTTAACCTTGTGCAGCACTTTGGTTCAACTGTGGTTGTTTTAAATGTGCTATATAAATAAACTTGACTTGACTTGACTGAATGTTTTGCTCTGTGTTTTGCCAGGCCAGAACTCTGCTGTGGTTCCGGTTCATCTGCCCGGCACCGGACGCTTCATCCCCCCTCAGGACTGCAAGCTGAAGTTCCCCTTTAAGAGTAACCCGGCTCACCGTTTGTCCTGGGGACCGGCCAGCGCTGCCCTGCTTGGCCTGGGGCTGAGCAGTGAGGGAGGAGCAGAGCAGGGGGAAGAGGAGAAAAGTTCTCCTTCTCCCCCACCTCCTCCTCAGTTCCTCCCCCCGGGCCTGGCTCCGCCCCTCCTGCCCCTGCCTTTCCAAAACCCCCTCCCTCGCATGCGCACGCCGAGCCCGCATCGCACCTGGCAACCACATCACCAAGGCAACCAGGGAAGCTACCAGCACCAGAGACGCCAGCGACGCAACTCCCTAGATGGCTCCACCTATGACAACCATCGTCATGGCAACAACCAGAATCACAGCAATGGTAACCATGGAAGCAGTAACCAGGGGCGACCCAAATACAGAAGGGGGGCGTCGCCAGGCCCAGGGGCAGAGAGAGGAGGAGAAGGAGAGGGAGGAAGAAGAGGTAGTCGAGGAGGAGGGAGAGAGAGAGACAGAAGCTTGCAGTACAACCACCATAATCACCAGTATCACCACCATCCCTACTACAACCCCCACAATGCGCCATTCCAACCAGGGCCTCATCCCAACTACAACAGCCTGCCACGCTCAGGGGGTCGGCCCCATGGTGACATGCTGCAGGGGGTGGGGCCACAGCATGGGGGGTGGGGCTTCAACACCCCTCCCAGGATGAGACGACAGTTCAGTGCCCCAGACCTCAAAATCTCGACCAATATGACATCCTCCAACAACAAGGACACACCATCTGCCCTCTGAAGCAGGAGCTAACACATAGCTTTGTGATTGGTGGAGACTGACCAACACAGAAAGGCTGGAAGTTGGATTTTAAGTGGCTAAAAATGCTGTAGTTTGAAAATTGTGTGTGTGTGTGTGTGCGTGTGTGTGCGTGTGTGTGTGTGTGTGTGTGTGTGTGTGTGTGTGTGTGTGTGTGAGTACTTTTGCGCAACGCACAACCAGTTTTGAGTTTGCACATTCTTTGTTAGTCACACACACTATGCCAAATAACAACACACACACACTCTCACTCACACACACACGTATGTATCGCTGACCTTGCTTTGTGTGTGTTTGAGAATGTATTTGTTGGCTTGCTTACATCTTCAGCATGTGGCACAGCCGAGTTGTTTTGCAACCATGGTGATGCTATTTTGAGATGGGTTTTATTGGTTTATAGAGCTGGTGAGGTTTCAGACAGCTCGATAAAGGATCGATACTGTATAATTTTGACTGATCACAGATCTTATTGATCAGTATGTGATAAGGTGCCTTATAACACGTGCTAGAAACAGCTAGCCTCCCTCTAAATGCTGTCGTGTTAGCGACTCAGCTGCTTTAGTGTGTGAAGTAAACAGGATATTTTGTGGTTGTCGAGCCGTGTCGTCAACAGAAGGCTAATGGCTGTAGTGATGTTCTTATGCCTGAACCGACCCAGCTTCAGCTTCCTGCGTTAGCCATCGCTGAACAAGCCAGCAAGCTAGCATGTAGTCGCTGGAAGCATTCTGTAAGTCCTCTGTTAGCTTGGGCTAGCCAGTTAGCATGAATTTTCTACTTGGTGTGAGGGGGGCTGATGTGCTCAAATACCCGTGGTGCTAGTTTGTTATAGTTTGTCTCGTGTGCTAAGCCTAGCCGAGCTGGCTGAATATTTAAAGCCAAAGAGAGCTGTCCTGTGGCGCCCCCAAGTGTCTGGGAGGGCAAAGCAGACAGACATTATTTGTAAATAGAGAGCGAGGAAGAAAGAGAAAGATGGTGTGTCACACATACACTGAGAACTGACAGGATTGGTCGACACTGACACGTTCCACTGGGAGGAGAGGAAAGTTCTACCTCTGAGGATAAACGAGGGGAGCGAGAGGACGAAGAGGGAGGCAAAGACTGGCAGTGCATTCAACAGTATGGTGCTGACAGAGAACTGCCACCAGGTGAAATACACCTTTACCAGGGTATAAACCGTAGATACACACACACACACACACACACACACACTCACTCTCACACACACACTCTCTCACACACACACACACACACACACACTCATTCAACACACGCACACACACACACACCTTTGGGGAAATGAATTGTGATGTTTTAGGCTATTTGTGTGTGTGTATATCTGCAGTGTATTTTGAGTTTTATGAAGATGACACTATTTTAATAATCTGTGACGTATGAAATGCTTTCCCTGGGTCACGTGACCAGGTTGAATTTACTGATGCGCTCTTGTAAGAACAGCGACACTAAAGATGAAGTTCGTACCGATGCTGTTGTAGGACAGACGAGAGGTGTGTGGACGACTCCTTGGAGATGGGAGGCAGGCCCGCTGGATAAGGAGACATCCGAATCATGTGTACCGGCCATGTAGCTTCACACACACATGGAATGTGACTCTGGTGTCGTGGCTCTCCCAGTGTAGTTAACATAGAATAACAACACTACAACACAACACTCTTCACATGTAGACACACGGACTGACTATACAGGTGACTTAAGAGGTGATGAGGTGCAGTGGTGCAGAGAATAGGAAGGAAGCAAAGGAAGGATAGACGTGGAAAGAGAGTAAATGGAGAAACGGTGATAGACTCTGAAAGTGATGGATGAGAGGAAGGTTGGAGAGGTATATTTATTTATAGGGAAATGGAGGGCTGCAACAGGAAGTACTTGGTCGTTCCTGAGATGTTAGTAAGACCTGTGCTGATTGACTGGAACTCTGTCACAACAGAAGTTGGTTACAGGTTCGATAGAAAACAGATAGAGGGCTCTGGATAGCTCACACCCTGCCAGATGGTGCAAGGGATTATGGGAAACAAGTGGAATCCTGTGCTCCATGACCTTTAACCTTTAGCAAAGACAAACCAAACCAATGGAAGTGCTCCTCTCCAGCCGCATGCCTGGCAGCAGGAGGCGGGAGTCACCATGGTAACAATAATGACATTGATGAAACACAGGAAGTTGTCCTAACAGTGGCAGGAAGTGAATTTTCCTACTCTGTTCTCTCTGCTTTTAACCAATCACAGGACAATCTGCCACTAGGCTTTATGGGATTTTTTTTTGTTATTGCTGGTTTTAATTTGCATAAATTTGCTTCCTTTTTCATTTTTCTCTTCCCAGCTCTTGCCTCTGACTGGCTGAATTTTTAGTTTATCTGTGTTACGTCTTAGTATGCTAATGCTGCCTCCATTATCCCTGTGCTTCAAGCTGCTGTAACTTTATGGTGATCGTTAGCATCATTGCAACCAGTACTGATAACCCTCTGTTCTCCTGTTTGATGCTGCTGGAGCCTCTGCTCCTGCTAACTGCTCCTGTGTGTTTCTCTTTCGACGTGTTCGAGTGTGTTCGAGTGTGTTCGAGTGTGTGAGTGTGTGTGTGTGTGAGTGTGTGTGTGTGTGTGAGTGTGTGTGTGTGTGAAAGTGGGGCTGTACTCGTGTTAGAGAGGTTTGTGGTTTGTGGGTTGATTTAAGAGGAAATGATTAACTTTGATTTCATTTCACTTCAGCATGTTTTCCCTGGTTTAAATCATCTGGGTAATCTTGTTTTTGGGGGGTGGGGGTGGGGGTTCACTGCCACTGCAACAACATCCTCAGATTTCTTGAACTTGTACAACCCCGCCCCCCCCAACCCCGCCGGCTCTCTCCACAGACTGGTCCCGCCCACCTCCGCACCTTTGCTCCAATCAGAACCTCCGATGTAAACTGAGTATTTGTGAACAAACAAATTCAATAAAGGTGGTTTCCATAGTGACACGTCACTTGATTTGTAGCGGACAGTGGTTGCCATGGATGACCAGTTGATGTTGTCGTTGTTACTTTTCAGCATCTGCTAAACCTCCTACTGGCTCTCCACTGGCACACAGCCACACCTCCTGGAACAGCTGTCTGTCTTTCTACATGTCTGTCTGTCTGTCCAAGCTTTTACCAGGAGTCAACAACATGGTGCCAGTAAACCTGTTAATAAGACCAGCACGTCTATTTACCCCCCCCCCCCCCGCCAACCCCGTCTCAGGTCTCCTGTCAGCCGGGACCGGGAGCCGCCCTGCATCGATGGCTTCACATATATCAGAATCCCAATCATGCAGGTTGGCACACACATGGGATGTGACTCTGGTTTCCTGGCTGTCTGCGTACTGAACATAGAATAACAACACTGCAACACAACAATCTCCACATGTATACACAAGGATGGACTGCAGAGGTGATTCTAAAATTTGGGGCACTTTTGGCTTTTCAGATTTAAAAAATAAAATAAAATAAATTTCTTTAACATCTGTCTTTTTCTTTCTTAAAAGCTCTATCGAGTGGTGTGGAAGGAATATCTCAGCGTAGCGTTGATCGTCCTGCAAATAAGTTTGATATGATGCTTCTTTCAAATCTGTAACAGCAGAATGTGATGGTCATGACACGTGATGGTCATGACACGAAACAGTCACGACACGAAACAGTCATGACACGTGATGGTCACGACACGAAACAGTCACGACACGAAACAGTCATGACACGTGATGGTCATGACACGAAACAGTCACGACACGTGATGGTCATGACACGTGATGGTCACGACACGAAACAGTCACGACACGAAACAGTCATGACACGTGATGGTCATGACACGAAACAGTCATGACACGTGATGGTCATGACACGAAACAGTCACGACACGAAACAGTCATGACACGTGATGGTCATGACACGAAACAGTCACGACACGAAACAGTCATGACACGTGATGGTCATGACACGAAACAGTCACGACACGAAACAGTCATGACACGTGATGGTCATGACACGAAACAGTCACGACACGAAACAGTCATGACACGTGATGGTCATGACACGAAACAGTCACGACACGAAACAGTCATGACACGTGATGGTCATGACACGAAACAGTCACGACACGAAACAGTCATGACACGAAACAGTCATGACACGTGATGGTCACGACACGAAACAGTCATGACACGTGATGGTCATGACACGAAACAGTCACGACACGAAACAGTCATGACACGTGATGGTCATGACACGAAACAGTCACGACACGAAACAGTCATGACACGTGATGGTCATGACACGAAACAGTCACGACACGAAACAGTCATGACACGTGATGGTCACGACACGTGATGGTCACGACACGAAACAGTCATGACACGTGATGGTCACGACACGTGATGGTCACGACACGAAACAGTCATGACACGTGATAGTCACGACAACTTACACTGTGGAGAAAAGTTGGCCAAGTCTTACACTTGCTAAGCTAACTTGTTAGCTAGCATAGAATGTACAATGAATAAAGTGAAGTTTCTTATTTCTGAACTAAAATACTCAGACATCATCACCAGACAACTTACTAATAACCATCCTGTCAGATCAGGACATGTAAACCTTCCCATTACTACATGTGTAATAACCATCCTGTCAGATCAGGACATATACACCTTCCCATTACTACATGTGTAATAACCATCCTGTCAGATCGGGACATTTAAACCTTCACATTACTACATGCGTAATAACCATCCTATCAGATCAGGACATATACACCTTCCCATTACTACATGTGTAATAACCATCCTGTCAGATCAGGACATATACACCTTCACATTACTACATGTGTAATAACCATCCTGTCAGATCAGGACATATACACCTTCACATTACTACATGTGTAATAACCATCCTGTCAGATCAGGACATATACACCTTCACATTACTACATGTGTAATAACCATCCTGTCAGATCAGGACATATACACCTTCACATTACTACATGTGTAATAACCATCTTGTCAGATCAGGACATATAAACCTTCACATTACTACATGTGTAATAACCATCCTGTCAGATCAGGAGATATACACCTTCACATTACTACATGTGTAATAACCATCCTGTCAGATCAGGACATATACACCTTCACATTACTACATGTGTAATAACCATCTTGTCAGATCAGGACATATACACCTTCACATTACTACATGTGTAATAACCATCCTGTCAGATCAGGACATATACACCTTCACATTACTACATGTGTAATAACCATCCTGTCAGATCAGGGCATATACACCTTCACATTACTACATGTGTAATAACCATCCTGTCAGATCAGGACATATACACCTTCCCATTACTACATGTGTAATAACCATCCTGTCAGATCGGGACATTTAAACCTTCACATTACTACATGCGTAATAACCATCCTATCAGATCAGGACATATACACCTTCCCATTACTACATGTGTAATAACCATCCTGTCAGATCAGGACATATACACCTTCCCATTACTACATGTGTAATAACCATCCTGTCAGATCAGGACATATAAACCTTCACCTGACTTACATGTTTAATAACCATCCTGTCAGATCAGGAGATATACACCTTCACATTACTACATGTGTAATAACCATCCTGTCAGATCAGGACATATACACCTTCACATTACTACATGTGTAATAACCATCCTGTCAGATCAGGACATATACACCTTCACATTACTACATGTGTAATAACCATCCTGTCAGATCAGGACATATACACCTTCACATTACTACATGTGTAATAACCATCCTGTCAGATCAGGACATATACACCTTCACATTACTACATGTGTAATAACCATCCTGTCAGATCAGGACATATACACCTTCACATTACTACATGTGTAATAACCATCTTGTCAGATCAGGACATATAAACCTTCACATTACTACATGTGTAATAACCATCTTGTCAGATCAGGACATATACACCTTCACATTACTACATGTGTAATAACCATCCTGTCAGATCAGGACATATAAACCTTCACATTACTACATGTGTAATAACCATCCTGTCAGATCAGGACATTTAAACCTTCACATTACTACATGCGTAATAACCATCCTATCAGATCAGGACATATACATCTTCCCATTACTACATGTGTAATAACCATCCTGTCAGATCAGGACATGTAAACCTTCACCTGACTTACATGTGTAATAACCATCCTGTCAGATCAGGAGATATACACCTTCACATTGCTACATGTGTAATAACCATCCTGTCAGATCAGGACATATACACCTTCACATTACTACATGTGTAATAACCATCCTGTCAGATCAGGAGATATACACCTTCACATTGCTACATGTGTAATAACCA
>NC_079230.1:1994465-1996965 GCF_029633865.1 Lampris incognitus | reverse complement strand
CAGCAACAACAACAGTGATTATAATAATAACAGCAACACAACAGTGATTATAATAACAACAGCAACACAACAGTGATTATAATAGTAACAGCAACACAACAATGATTATAATAATAACAGCAACACAAC
This sequence comes from Lampris incognitus, assembly GCF_029633865.1. Lineage (NCBI taxonomy): Eukaryota > Metazoa > Chordata > Actinopteri > Lampriformes > Lampridae > Lampris > Lampris incognitus. The sequence goes on along the minus strand of NC_079230.1, from coordinate 1,996,836 downwards.
AGTGATTATAATAGTAACAGCAGCAGCAACAGTGATTATAATAATAACAGCAGCAACACAACAATGATTATAATAATAACAGCAGCAACACAACAGTGATTATAATAATAACAGCAGCAACACAACAGTGATTATAATAATAACAGCAGCAACACAACAATGATTATAATAATAACAGCAGCAACACAACAGTGATTATAATAATAACAGCAGCAACACAACAGTGATTATAATAATAACAGCAGCAACACAACAGTGATTATAATAATAACAGCAGCAACACAACAGTGATTATAATAATAACAGCAACACAACAGTGATTATAATAACAGCAGCAACACAACATTGATTATAATAATAACAGCAACACAACAATGATTATAATAATAACAACAACAATGATTATAATAATAACAGCAACACAACAGTGATTATAATAATAACAGCAACACAACAGTGATTATAATAATAACAGCAGCAACACAACAGTGATTATAATAATAACAGCAACAATGATTATAATAATAACAGCAACACAACAGTGATTATAATAATAACAACAACAACGATTACAATAATAACAGCAACACAACAATGATTATAATAATAACAGCAACAACAATGATTATAATAATAACAGCAACACAACAGTGATTATAATAATAACAGCAGCAACACAACAGTGATTATAATAATAACAACTACAATGATTATAATAATAACAGCAACACAACAATGATTATAATAATAACAACAACAATGATTATAATAATAACAGCAACACAACAGTGATTATAATAATAACAGCAACACAACAGTGATTATAATAATAACAGCAGCAACACAACAGTGATTATAATAATAACAGCAACAATGATTATAATAATAACAGCAACACAACAGTGATTATAATAACAACAACAACGATTACAATAATAACAGCAACACAACAATGATTATAATAATAACAGCAACACAACAATGATTATAATAATAACAGCAACACAACAATGATTATAATAATAACAGCAACACAACAGTGATTATAATAATAACAACAACAACGATTACAATAATAACAGCAACACAACAATGATTATAATAATAACAGCAACAACAATGATTATAATAATAACAGCAACACAACAATGATTATAATAATAACAGCAACACAACAGTGATTATAATAATAACAGCAGCAACACAACAGTGATTATAATAATAACAACTACAATGATTATAATAATAACAGCAACACAACAATGATTATAATAATAACAGCAACACAACAACGATTATGATAATAACAGCAACAACAACAATGATTATAATAATAACAGCAACACAACAATGATTATAATAATAACAGCAACAACAACAATGATTATAATAATAACAGCAACACAACAGTGATTATAATAATAACAGCAACACAACAGTGATTATAATAATAATAACAGCAGCAACACCAACAATGATTATAATAATAACAGCAACACAACAATGATTATAATAATAACAGCAACACAACAACGATTATAATAATAACAGCAACACAACAACGATTATAATAATAACAGCAACACAACAACGATTATGATAATAACAGCAACAACAACAATGATTATAATAATAACAGCAACACAACAATGATTATAATAATAACAGCAACAACAACAATGATTATAATAATAACAGCAACACAACAGTGATTATAATAATAACAGCAACACAACAGTGATTATAATAATAATAACAGCAGCAACACCAACAATGATTATAATAATAACAGCAACACAACAATGATTATAATAATAACAGCAACACAACAACGATTATAATAATAACAGCAACACAACAACGATTATAATAATAACAGCAACACAACAACGATTATGATAATAACAGCAACAACAACAATGATTATAATAATAACAGCAACACAACAATGATTATAATAATAACAGCAACAACAACAATGATTATAATAATAACAGCAACACAACAGTGATTATAATAATAACAGCAACACAACAGTGATTATAATAATAATAACAGCAGCAACACCAACAATGATTATAATAATAACAGCAACACAACAATGATTATAATAATAACAGCAACACAACAACGATTATAATAATAACAGCAACACAACAATGATTATAATAATAACAGCAACAACAACAATGATTATAATAATAACAGCAACACAACAGTGATTATAATAATAACAGCAACACAACAGTGATTATAATAATAATAACAGCAGCAACACCAACAATGATTATAATAATAACAGCAACACAACAATGATTATAATAATAACAGCAACACAACAATGATTATAATAATAACAGCTAGTCCACCG
>NC_079230.1:1904465-1989465 GCF_029633865.1 Lampris incognitus | reverse complement strand
TCACTTGTTCACACCATCACCTTCATCACTTGTTCACCTTCATCACCTTCATCACTTGTTCACCTTCATGACTTGTTCACCTTCATCACCTTCATCACTTGTTCACCTTCATCACCTTCATCCCTTGTTCACCTTCATGACTTGTTCACCTTCATCACCTTCATCACTTGTTCACCTTCATCACCTTCATGACTTGTTCACACCATCACCTTCATGACTTGTTCACACCATCACCTTCATGACTTGTTCACCTTCATCACGTGTACACAGTATGGAGGGGACAGAGGAAGACGAGGGAAACAACAGGGCTTCTTAGGCATGATTAAGGACATTTCAGGAGAGAACGACCTCCCAGTTATTAAACTGAGAGAAAACAGTTCAGCCACACTTTCCCAGCAGACGATCAGGAGTCATGCGTCTAATCTTCATCTTAAACCAGCTGCTTCTTCCTTGATGAAGCCTGACATGAATAACGAGCTGCAAAATCATGATAAAAAAGATGAAGTTCAGCTCAGTAAAGAATCACTGAAGGTTGCAGACAGCTCATGTGGTCAGTCATCTGAGCTCCTCCTCTGATTGGTTGTCCTGTCTCCCAGATCCTGGATTTGTCATCCAATCGTATCAAGGTGCTGCCCCCTCTCGTGCTCCACCCCCTCCCCGCCATAGAAACCCTCAACATCGAGGACAACAAGGTACACCCGGCCAGCCGTTGTCAGTCAAACGTAATAACACACACACACACACACACACACACACACACACACACACACACACACACACACACACACACACACACACACACACACACACACACACACTCTCTAAAGAGGGTCTCTGGCCTATACAAATCAATTGACTCGTTCTCTCCTCTTTGAACCCTCCGCAGATCCTGGTGATGCCAGATGATTGGTTCAGCAAAAAAGAGGAGGTGCCCTACCTCTTCCTCTCAGCCAATCCCTGGGCTTGTTTCTGCTCTCTCCGTTACCTGCACCGTTACCTCGGTGACTACGACTACAATGTTTATGTGCGAGACGGACCCCTCATCACGGTGGATGGAGAGAGCGTAGTAAGTCGTGTTTTCTACCACGTCACTCCATCACGCCTCAGTATCACGCCTCAATATCACGCCTCGGTATCACGCCTCAGTATCACGCCTCAATATCACGCCTCAGCATCACGCCTCAATATCACGCCTCAATATCACGCCTCAGTATCGCGCCTCAGCATCACGCCTCAGCATCACGCCTCAGTATCACGCCTCAGTATCATCCTTCAGTATCACGCCTCAGTATCACGCCTCAGTATCACGCCTCAATATCACGCCTCAGTATCACGCCTCAGTATCATCCTTCAGTATCACGCCTCAATATCACGCCTCAGTATCACGCCTCAGCATCACGCCTCAGCATCACGCCTCAGTATCACGCCTCAGTATCATCCTTCAGTATCACGCCTCAGTATCACGCCTCAGTATCACGCCTCAGTATCACGCCTCAGTATCACGCCTCAGTATCACGCCTCAGTATCACGCCTCAGTATCACGCCTCAATATCACGCCTCGGTATCACGCCTCAGTATCACGCCTCAGTATCACGCCTCAGTATCATCCTTCAGTATCACGCCTCAATATCACGCCTCAGTATCACGCCTCAGTATCACGCCTCAGTATCACGCCTCAGTATCACGCCTCAGTATCACGCCTCAGTATCATCCTTCAGTATCACGCCTCAGTATCACGCCTCAGTATCACGCCTCAGTATCACGCCTCAGTATCACGCCTCAGTATCACGCCTCAATATCACGCCTCAGTATCACGCCTCAGTATCACGCCTCAGTATCATCCTTCAGTATCACACCTCAGTATCACGCCTCAGCATCACGCCTCAGCATCACGCCTCAATATCACGCCTCAGTATCACGCCTCAATATCACGCCTCAGTATCACGCCTCAGTATCACGCCTCAGTATCACGCCTCAATATCACGCCTCATTATCACGCCTCAATATCACGCCTCATTATCACGCCTCAGTATCACGCCTCAATATCACGCCTCAGTATCACGCCTCAGTATCACGCCTCAGTATCACGCCTCAATATCACGCCTCATTATCACGCCTCAATATCACGCCTCATTATCACGCCTCAGTATCACGCCTCAATATCACGCCTCAGTATCACGCCTCAGTATCACGCCTCAGTATCGCGCCTCAGTATCGCGCCTCAGTATCGCGCCTCAGTATCACGCCTCAATATCACGCCTCAGTATCACGCCTCAGTATCACGCCTCAGTATCATCCTTCAGTATCACGCCTCATTATCACGCCTCAATATCACGCCTCATTATCACGCCTCAGTATCACGCCTCATTATCACGCCTCAATATCACGCCTCATTATCACGCCTCAGTATCACGCCTCAGTATCACGCCTCAGTATCAACACCAGAAGAAACCAGACGCCAACTGAAGCTCTCTCATCACAAGACTGTAGAACGACGAGTTGTCTCTGTGACCGCGAGCTCTCCGAGTTGCTGCTGAAACGAGGACGAGTCCTCCCGAATTGTCCACTTCCTTTACTTTGACTCTGTTGAACACGTGGATCCCAGATGAGTTTCACTTTGTTCCATGGTCACAGAGAATACTGGTCTCTGATTGGCCGGAGGGTGTGTTTCATACCTGATTAACGGCTAAACTTAATCACCGTCCCAAGTCCGCATGCTGTAACCATAGCAACATGCGGATTTAGCAGCGAGAACAGTAAACATTCAAAGCTTTAGCTTAAAGGCTAACTTTTACCTCGTACTCTTTTAATTCTGAGTCCAAAACATTGAACAAATATCAGCGAATGGTTTTACTTTCATGTTTGGGTAAGTGACCTAAGCAGAACCCCTTACAGAGCAGATGACGGAAGAGAAAAATGTGATAAAACTGCTGGAAAAGAAACCTGAATGCTGAAGAACTGCAGAAGACTTCATCCTGATTGGCTGTTTTCTGGATGCTGATTTCCTATTGGTTGTTTCTGCTCTCAGGTCTGTGACTCCCCTCGTGGGCTGAAAGGAAAACCTGTGGTGCTTATGGAGGAATCAGACTTCTGTCCAGATTCTACCGCCTGGGTTCCAGCTGGAGACGTGGACCACCCGCTATCAACCTACTCCAGTTCCCCGAGTACTATCACACCACTGCCTTCTACTACTAGAGCTGCTACTACTAGTAGTATTACTACTGCTACTGCTTCCACTACCACACCAATGCCTACTACTACTACTAGCACTACTGCCATAACCACACCAATGCCTACTACTACTACTAGCACTACTGCCATAACCACACCAATGCCTACTACTACTACTAGCACTACTGCCATAACCACACCAATGCCTACTACTACTACTAGCACTACTGCCATAACCACACCAATGCCTACTACTACTACTAGCACTACTGCCATAACCACACCAATGCCTACTACTACTTCTGCTACAGCTACTATAAGTACTGTTAGTACTACTACTGCTACCATACTTAAGCCTACTACTACTACTCTTACTTTACCATTGCCGGCCACAACTTCTACAACACGAGGAGCCCCCTCTACCACTGTGACGACTGAAGTAACCCCATTCCCTACAGAACTACAAACCACCATGAAACTAGATGGTCCTGCTCCACCAGACCTGGTCTCAGAGGTGGTCACATGGTCCTGGTACCACACTTTCACCAGTGCCTTAGAATGGTCACATGACTCAGGGTTGGAGGTTAAAAGTGACAGGTCATGGTTGGGTGTAAACGGTGGGACTGACCAAGTAAATATGACTGCAGTAGGAAGTACCATGAGTACCATGAGTACCTTCACCTCGATGACCCCCCTCGCCACCACAACCTCGCGCCCGCCGGCGATCTTTGAGCTGCCTGGCAGCATGCCGAGGAGCGCACAGCAAGCGGGCGTGTTCTGCTGCTGGCTGTTTGCAGGGTGTGTGTTCCTGTGCATGGCGTCGGGGGCTTGCACGTGTGTGATGGGGGTTTGGCTTGCGTGGTGGTATTGGTGGGTTTACACACCGTTACTGGTCAGACTGGGGAAAAGGAGCAACAGGGAGGAGGTGAGACAGGGGGCAGGGATCACAGCAGGAGTAAATGCTGTGTATCGCTCTGTTCTGTTTGTTTCCAGAGAGACAGGAGAGGAGAGACAGACAGATGGAGAGAGAGAGGAACTTGTCATCTCTCTCCAGCCATCAGGAGTAGGAGGAATGAAGAACAGGAAGGAAGAGGAGGAGAGCAGAGGAGGAGCGTACAGGAAGACGTTGTACCGTGTGTTTAGACGACAGGAAGAGATGGAGGGATGGAGGGAGGAGATAGAGGAGAGCCGGGTCAGCACGGAAGAGGGAGGGTTGGAGAGGAGAGGAGGAGCCTCCAGGAGGAGCTACCGTCTCATTCTGCGGGAGCAGAGGGGGGAGGGGGAGCTGGACTGGGAGGTGGGAGGATGGGAGGTGTCGTTGGGGGAGCAGGGGGAAGTTCCGAGGAGCAGCTGGGGGGAGTGGATGTCTTATTTTTTACCCAGCATGCCGTGGGGAGTAGCCCCGCCTCCCGAGACCAACGCCAGGGAGTGACGTTATCAGACCGTGTCACGTACAGCCAAAGATGGTTTATCTGAGCAAGACTCAGCACGTGCCATCTCTGGTAGGAGTAAACGGCACCTAAAACGAACCGGTGCGGCAGGGCTGAGACGCGGCTGAGACGCGGCTGATTCGCGGCTGAGACGCGGCTGAGACGCGGCTGATTCGCGGCTGAGACGCGGCTGAGGCGCGGCTGAGACGCGGCTGATTCGCGGCTGAGACGCGGCTGATTCGCGGCTGAGACGCGGCTGAGACGCGGCTGATTCGCGGCTGAGACGCGGCTGAGACGCGGCTGATTCGCGGCTGAGACGCGGCTGATTCGCGGCTGAGACGCGGCTGAGACGCGGCTTAAGCAAACTTCATGTACGTTGTGTAAAATCCCACGGCCCCTTGGCTCTACAGCCGTCTACCTTCTGTTTATTTAGCCCCTGGGAGGTGTCAATCCAAATACGCTCCACCCACGTGAATCGATACGGACCCTCGAGCATCAACCTCACAATCAGGATCCCATCCTGTCCGCATAAGAGAGCAAAGCTCCAGTTTCTAGAAGCTGCATGTCGGGTGATGACGGTCTTTATAGAAATATCATTTCATAAATGTGTGATCGCTTGCGATTTTGTGAAATTCGCTATTGACCCCGTTCATTATACGTGTACTGTGCTTCGAGCGCCCCTAGTGGCCATTTATCAGTTTTGCACCTTTCAATTATTCTGAAGCGCCTTGGGTAGAGACGCTGCCGAGCAATTTGATTGGTCGAAAGTCTTTTCCCATAATGCACAGCCTGCGGTTTCAGCCGGAAGCAGGTACACATGTTCCACAGTTCAGTTCCACCCTGCTGGCTTTCTGTCGCTCCGCACGTGTAAGACTTATAGACTTTAAATTAGCAAAGTCTTTCATTAGCCACGCGCTTAAAACTGCCGTTGACTGTTTGACTTGGCGATGAATAAAGAGCAGTGTGTGTTTTATGTGTTGTCTGTTCATAAAGTCACTGGTGTAGAGGAGCTCAAGCAGGAGTCGTGACCGCTTTCTCTTTCGGCTACACAACGTGCACCATTTATTCCTTCCACCATTACAACAACCACACAAAAACCCGCGCAGCGGAAGTGCGTCACTGTAAACCCGAACCGAGGAAACAGCGGCTGTAAACCAACGTTCCTACCGGCTCAATAAGGGGAGTTATGGATCCCCATAACAACTACACCTTCACCATAACAACAACACAAAAACCTGCGCAGCGGAAGTGTGTCACTGTAAACCCGGACCGAGAAACGGCAGCTGTAAACCAACGTTCCTACCGGCTCAATAAGGGGAGTTATGTAGCCTCATAACCGCTACACTGTAACAAAACTCAAAAGTCCCTCTGCCGCACAAATGAAGTGGGCGCGTGTCTCCACCGATACAGCACTGTGGGTGCTACTGGACCAGGCCTAGCGGCAGCTCGAGTGGGCATGACAATATAAAACCAAGCCAAGGACCAGATGCGTTAAATACAGAAGCCGGCGGGACTCTACTGGGTTAAACAAAACGACACCAAACAACGAACAACCCTGTGGGCAACAGAAGGTAAGCAGAAGTCACCTTCCCCCTTTTAGGCTCTTCTGCGAGGGGCGGTTCGTCTAGGCTGGAGGGTTCATGTCGCACCGGTCTATGAGTAGCCTAACTATCTGATTTAGGATAACAGGTTGGGCCTAATTTGGTTTCGTTATTTTTCTCGAGTTTTTCTTTCCCTCCTTCACAAGAGAACAATTTCACAGTTTCCAAATCAAAGTGCAACTCTACTATACCTTGAACCGTAACACAACACAGTATAAAGTATGGGACTCTTTAACTCACTTCAAGTTCAGTCCCAGCTACTCCAGCTCCGCTCAGTTCAAAACAGCCCAACGCCCCTGCCGCTCTGGCAGCAGCCAGTTCTTCAACAGGCCAAGCCAGTGCCGGACTTGCATGAAGGGAGGCCCTATAGGGCAGGGGTGGGCAGTCTTACCCACAAAGGGCCGGTGTGGGTGCAGGTTTTTGTTCCAACCAAGCAGTTGCACACCTGATCCCACGAATCAACCAGCAGAGTCTGCTGAGGAACTGGATTAGGAGACACAGGTGTGTAACTGCTTGGTCAGAACAAAAACCTGCACCCACACCGGCCCTTTCTGGGTAAGACCGCCCACCCCTGCGCCCAGGGCCTAGGCTAGTCCGCTCCCAATCCCCCAGCCTCACGACTGGAGGAGGATGGAAGAGTGTTTTAAACAAAACTGAGTAAGGCCGAGGATGATGAGGGCTGTTTAAAACTCCGCAATTCAACAGACGTTATTTTTAAACAGCGCAGTGATTGAAAAAAAATGGATTAATGTTAAAATTAACACTGAAAAACTGCTGCAATAACCGAACTTTGTAAACACTTTGTGGAATAAACAGGAATTTTTAGGAAAATGTAATTGTACGTTTATGGTTATGTTCTTTTAAAAAAAAACCGAGTTTAAAATTGTATTGGCTGGGAAATGTTAATAAGATGACCATGACTACCTGACAGTGACAATGTGACACTTGTACATCCTACTTTATGTTGTCATTAAGCAGTCGGTTTTAAAATACATATTAAGAAATAAAAAAAACTACAATCGTCAAATACACGGAGACTAAAACAGCTTTTTCTAGTCTTCCTCACGGCAAAATCATCCAAAAGTTCATCAACATTTGTTCGTCCAAGTTTGTCACTTTCAGTGCACAGACTGCTCAGTGCGGACAGCCTCTCCTGGGACACTGTGGCCCTTAATTCTCTTTTTAAAAAATGTATTTATGATTTTCCCTTTTTCTCCCAGTTTAGTGGCCAATCGATCCCTACTTTAGTTCCAACACCACCCTCGTACTGCATGCGCTCGCCAACTGCATGTCCCCGGCCGGCCGTCTGGAAGGAGTCGCCTCGCCCCCTCCGGGACAAGGTGAATCCAGGCCGAACCGCTGCCCCCCCCCACCCACCCACACACACACACACACACACACACACACACACAGAGACCCATTCATGTGACGAACACAAGCCGACTCCGCCCCCCTCCCGAAGACAGCGCTGCCAATCATCGCTGCTTCCTCGAGTCCGGCCATAGTCGGATCTGACGAGACCGGGGCGTGAACCCCAGTCCCCAGTGGGCAACTGCATCGGCACAGAGCCGATGCTCAGACCGCTACACCACCGTGGACCCAGGGCCCCTAATTCATTTGAATTCTTTTGAGTCTTGAAAAAGACCTCTCTCCTGAGCAGTTAGTGACCACCCAGCTGAGAAAGAGGCGCAACATTGCTTCCACACGAGGGAAGGCCATCTGAATGCTTTGCTTGTGTAGCATTTGATAAAGGTCTGTATAGCCTCTGTAGGCCTATGGCTTTGTCTCACAGACAAGTGAAAGTGCAAAAGTTCACCAGTAAGTTCCAGGTCAACATCTTCTGGGCATGAGTCCATCAACGGTTCAACACCTTGCTGAATTCCTTGCTCAGATGCTGTCAGATTGGCAGCAAAGGAAAACATTTGTGCAACATCACTGTACACAGTAGCTCTTCTTCTTACATGGGCTTCAAGTGCATCTAGTGTAGGAACAGAGGATTTTATCCTAAACGTGTCTCTTGAGGAGCGTTCACCAAGGCATCGGGACCAGGTGCACTTCCGTCATTTCCTTGCCGCGTCCTTACTCTTGGTCTCCTTGTGATAGATCTGTAGTTGACATTTGGCAAGGTGGCTGTCGCTTGTTGCTCAAGCTTATCAAAATCTTCTCTAATTCTGCTTAAAAAAATCCAAAGGGGAACTGTACAAAGTTGCACAAGTACTCCATACCAGTTCTGATTTCTGAATGGCTTTGCGGACCTCGTGAACATGACCTAGCACAAGGGTCCAAAAATGCAGCATACACACAAACTCCAGTTCTGCCATTATCTGCAGAGATGGGTAGCTTGAAGCCTGGTTTCCCCCTTCCCACTAACATCAGCGTACAGATGACAGGGCATCAGGGATAATAGCACTGTGACCACTCTTGCATGTGCCTCCACCTGGTGTCTGGCTAAAAATGTCATTGATACTGCCAAAACAGTTCACTGCTTCAAGGCAGCAACCAACCGCCGAACGGCCCCCCACATTTAAAGAGTGACCAGCACGGGGAATACATCTTACAGGCGGGTCTTGTTCGATGGATTTTTGCTGCATACCGTTGTACCTACCAGCCATGTGGGCAGCCCTGTTGTAAGACTGTCCTCAGCATTTTCTAGAGTCCATTTCCAGCTCAGTAGTGACCACTAAGTCAGCCACGCCGTCCCCTGTGTGGTCTTTTAGCTCGGGGAAAGTTAAAAGTCTCTCACTTGGTAAACCGTCCTCAGGTGATACATACCTGATAAAGTCAACTGATCAGTACCCCGATATGTCAGGGGTGGAATCTACGGACAAGCCGGAATATCCAGCCTTTTTCACGTAGCCACACTTGCGTCCTTTTTTTTTCTTTTTTCTTTTTTTGTGCCGTGACTCGTTTCCTCACATAGTTTTTGACAAATAAGAGGGATTTCCATACCGATTGATATGAGCCAGTGAAAACGGATCAATTTTGCTACTAGTTCTCAAGACCAAGATAATTGCCGTTATTTGGGATCCAAATGTTCACCGTCTCCTCTGAATGGTAAGCCTCGTTGTGCAAGAGTGCATCTTACACTGACAATTCTCTCCATGACATGCCGCCAGCCAGTCCTGCTGTTCTGCTTTGGTTTGGTCCTCTCGCTCCGAGGTTAACGGGTGTCCTCTCTTCCGCGCTGGGTAGGTCACATGGCATTCCCATGCTTCTCTGGGTGTTCATGAGTTGGGATAAGATGGGAGTTTTGCCAGTCATCAAACCCTTCAGAAGCCAGAGCTGTAGCAGAAGATGCAAGGTGTGGAAAGAGGTCACACACAAAGCAATAAATCCGGCCTTTTGGGGGAGCCACTCTCCACTATGTGTTTCCCCACTGACTTTTGTTGAATAAAAAAGAGCTGGACTGTTTTTTGTGCACTCGCTTGGAATTTAAAAATGGGCCACAATGATGCTGAACTTGAGAGGGGCCCCTCTCTACCCAACAGCATACTCCCTCATGTGACAATTCTGTCCACAAACCAGCGTCTGTTGCCGTAGACCTATGTTTGGCTTCATCTCTATATCTGTGTCTGGGATACCTCGGACCCTGCCTATCTGACCAGGTGTGAGCTGACAGTTCTGACTATCCACAGTATTTTCTTGTGGCCTCTCCCGGTCCAGTACGGGACTCTTGAACTAGTTTTATATGTTCGATTGGAGGCGGCATCATGGCTGCTTCCTCATAACCAGCTGGCTGTTCTGTGCCCTGCCTCGCTGCTTCTGCTTTTGTTTTGGGAGGGGTTCTTCAGGTGAAGTCAGCGGTTGGCTGGATGGCTCCACCACACTGACTTCCTGCTTAGTATCAGTGTGTCTGCTTCACCGCTGGCACGTGCTGCTCGTGTCCGTGGCTGGTGCAGGAAAGCGGTGACTGGTCTTAACGTCTTTACACGTCATCTTCAAGTCTTGCTAGTGCTCCTGCGCTTGCTAGCACCACTTTCGACCCGTTTAGCCATGCTCAGATTAGAATCTGAAAGTAAACGGTACAATTAATCTTCAACAGTTCTTAGAAAGGAAAACACGAAGGGGTGCTCTCACAAAAAGGGTTCCACTTCCGTGAAGAAAAAACGCAAAATCTGAACCAAGTCTGCTTCCAAAACCGTTTACCAAGCGAGTCTGCTTTTTGCTATCGTTAAGAACAGGGGTGTCAAGCTCCAGGCCTCGAGGGCCGCAGTGTCTGCAGGTATTTGTTGCAACCGTGCACCACACCGCCTGGTTAAACTAGTTCCTTCCCCTCCTTGGTCCAGGAGGTGGGCTAATTAGTGAAATCAGGTGGTGTGGTGCACGGTTGCAACAAATACCTGCAGACACTGCGGCCCTCGAGGCCTGGAGTTTGACACCCCTGGTTAAGAAGGACGCTGCGAAGGACGCTGCAAAGGACGCTGCGAAGGATGCTGCGAAGGACGCTGCAAAGGACGCTGCGAAGGATGCTGCACCTCAGCGCGCTTTCATGATAAAGCTGACGATGAAACGGCAGCGCCCTCTGCAGGGACTCGCACAGCTGTGTTGCAGCTTACCCGGCTCGCTGCTTCCTGCAGGACAAGACCAGGACGCGGATCAGCGCTGGTGCCGAGGTGTCGGCTGAAGCCGGTACTGTCCTGAAGTGGACTGCAAGGAAAAGGACTCCAGGCTTGTTCGGAGACGGCAGTGCTTAGGCCAGCGTGTGTGAGAAAGGCCTGTGGCAGTGCCAAAACTGGTGCATCCTGTAAGGGGCAAGGAGAAGTAGCCCCGTCAGCTGCCCGGCCGGACGCGAACCCGGATCTCCCGCCGCACCACACGCGACAGCGTACCCGGTCCACTAGAGGGTCCGAACCGTGCACGCCACGTGACGCTGCTGCTGCTGCCACGTGTTTAACCGGGCCCAAAACGGCTGCCGAGCGGCACCTCTGACCCCACAACTCCGTCCTTCACCAGTAATAAAGCTCCACCTCTTTCCAGTAACGCAGTGAACCTTCATATTTCACAGCGCCTCAATCAAACCATGACTGCCGAACAGTTGCTGTTTATGGCTTCCGCCACACGATGGCGTTATCAGCTCCTCATTAGCATTCAGAACTCACAAACAAACGGTTAATGAGACGCGTTGAAACTCCCCAAGGTGTTATGGTTTATTTACACCTGGTCTCCAGGAACCACCAGCCCGCCAGGTCGCCAGCCAGCCAGGTCCGCCAGCCAGCCAGCCAGCCAGCCAGCCAGCCAGGTCCGCCAGCCAGGTCGCCAGCCCGCCAGCCAGGTCGCCAGCCAGCCAACCAGCCAGGTCCGCCAGCCAGGTCGCCAGCCAGCCCGCCAGCCAGCCAGCCAGCCAGGTCCGCCAGCCAGCCAGCCAGCCAGCCAGGTCCGCCAGCCAGGTCGCCAGCCCGCCAGCCAGGTCGCCAGCCAGCCAGCCAGCCAGGTCCGCCAGCCAGGTCGCCAGCCAGCCCGCCAGCCAGGTCGCCAGCCAGGGGGGCGTTGCTCTACAGCAGGGGTGGGCAGCATGGTCCAGAATGGTCCAGAGTGGGTGCAGGTCTTTGTTCCAACCAAGCAGTTACACACCTGAGTCTACAAATCAAGGTGCTTAGCAAAGACTATTGGTTGACTAATACACTCAGGTGTGTAACTGCTTGGTTGGAGCAAAGACCTGCACCCACACTGGACCTTTCTGGACCTTTCTGGACCATGCTGCCCACCCCTGCTCTACAGCTTCTAAATCAACTCTTCATGAAAGCACTTCTGCTGCTTCTACTTGTTGACTGGCGATTAGCAAACAACGAATTAGTGCATTACCGCCACCAACTGGTATGGAGTGTCGCCTCCACCCTCCATAGTACCAGTGACGGTGCAGAACAATGCGGACTCCACGTGGTTTCCACGGCTCTGGAACGAATGAAGGACGTGGAACGTGTAAACGAGCAGGATACAACATGCAGATAGTCCTCTGCCCTGTGAGCAACAGACCCCACTCAGGGAACGCGTCTCCTGATGCATCACAGTATTTGTTACACGCTGGGAAAGCAGCAGGACGAAGTGTACCCTTGTTTTCTCCTCCCCCTTCTCACCCACTCTGGTTAATTCAGCTACTGTACATTACACACTCACTTCCCACTGTACTGCATACTTCACATTCAATGCAAGTTGTGCATTGAATATAAATAAATAAAATATATATTAGTATATACATACATATTAGTATCATATAAATAAATATAACCATATATTAGCATCATATAAATAAATATAACCATATATTGCTCCGTTTGTGCCGGGGGACCTGATCCTTGGGGTGGACCAACCTCTGGTGCAGCGTGAGTTGGGGTTTGAAAGCAACTGAGACACGGTGTTTGGAAAATACACGTCTCAGCTTTCCCAACACTTCCGCCACATACAGAATCACCGCTGCTATACACTTAGGCAGCTAGTGTCCTTCTCCTCTCTTCGATCAGCTGGTGCACTGTCTGGGGTCTTCCTGCTTTGACCAATACCCAGTTAGGATCACCACACTTAACCAGGGCCTGTTTAATATGGGGTTTCTCCCCTTCCCCGGCCGCTGTGTCAGTGGGGACGCTGTCAGCTCGGTGGTCCAGCATCCTGATGACTCCTAGTTTGTGCTCCAGTGGATGATGAGAGTCAAACCTTAACTACTGATCAGTATGTGTTGGTTTATGGTAAACACCAACTTTCAAATGTTGAATAACTCTGGTCTCTTACACAGTTTCAGTGTTTAAACCGGTTTAGGATGGATGGTGTGACATCGTCCATCAGAATAACTCTGGTCTCCAACAGTTTCAGTGTTTAAACTGGTTTAGGATGGACGGTGTGACATCGTCCATCAGAATAACTCTGGTCTCTAACAGTTTCAGTGTTTAAACCGGTTTAGGATGGACGGTGTGACATCGTCCATCAGAATAACTCTGGTCTCTAACAGTTTCAGTGTTTAAACCGGTTTCAGAATAACTCTGGTCTCTAACAGTTTCAGTGTTTAAACCGGTTTAGGATGGATGGTGTGACGTCGTCCATCAGAATAACTCTGGTCTCCAACAGTTTCAGTGTTTAAACCGGTTTAGGATGGACGGTGTGACATCATCCATCAGAAACACCAGCATCAGCTCCAAGAACAAACCAGACCAAATGGAGTCAACAGTTTTATTTTAGTAGAAAACAAACATCTTTACACGGACCCACAGCACATGTAGGGAGATGAACAACACAGCCAGTGTTTGGAAATATGAGAGGCTTCAACTCTTGTTGCTTTACCGTGTGTGGGTTTTAGTGTGTGGAGAACTTGGGCAGCTGGTTGCCCAGGATAACTCGTCTCTCCACTCCGTTTTCAGAGATCGCTGCCAGTCTCACCACCCCCCCGCTGGAGCCGTCTCTCTCCATGGCTAGGCTCAGAGCTAGGTAGACAGACAGACAGATGGAGACATTGGGGGAGAGAAAGAGAGAGACAGATCAGACTAGAGACACTGTTAAACACCTAGCCATCTTTTACTTCTGTTGATGGATGAAGCCGTCACTACAAGCAGGAACTTCCGTTCAAAACCTCGGGTCAGACGTTTTCCAAGCAGAGAAAAATCCACCCTACCAGCAGCAGTGAGCTCCAGACACTGTTCCTTTGTCAGACCGGGTTTGTAGTTTGAGTCCATGAATCCATAGATGTAGGTGCTGCCGCTGCCCCCGATGGACACAGGCTGTCTCACCAGCATGCCGCCTATCGGCACAGAATACACCTGGACAGACAGGCAGACAGCAAAGCAGAGCAGAGAGACAGACAGGGGAACTGTAAGTATCACGTATTTGCAACGTTACACCATGTCTCCAAGGGACGCGTCACATGAGCAGCATGTAGGCAACACAACGAGCACATCACCGCCGCCATCCATCCTGGTTCTGCTGCACAACTGAAGTGTGGCCTGGTGGAGCAACACAGCAGC
Organism: Lampris incognitus; assembly: GCF_029633865.1. Classification (NCBI taxonomy): domain Eukaryota; kingdom Metazoa; phylum Chordata; class Actinopteri; order Lampriformes; family Lampridae; genus Lampris; species Lampris incognitus. The sequence goes on along the minus strand of NC_079230.1, from coordinate 1,975,317 downwards.
AGTGCATCGACGTGAGTACGACCATTCTGTTGTTCCCCAAGCTACACTTCTGTACACAACTGATATAACTCGATGAATTTACGGTGGCGTTGCAGGGCCAGGTGTCTGTAGACCCTCCCCTGATAGGACGAGGACTGGCTGCTGCTGGCCTGCTGGGTAACCCACAGCCTGTTTGAAAAAGCTATAACCTGGTTTTTGTGTCTTCTGTAGATAATACACGGTTTACTGTTGTGGTTGGGACAACGGCTGCTGCAAACAGAGGAACGCTGGCACACGGGCTGCACAATACTGCAAACTCACACTGCAATACTGCAGACTCACACTGCAATACTGTTTTTATACTGCAAGAAGAAAAAGATACAGGAATTTAGCTGATGAACAGCTCCATTTGGAAAGAATTACTCATTCTAGAAGTACTGGGGTGATTTGGTAGAGGAGTTGTTCAGAAAATGTGAAAAGTGAGCAGTGCCTTTTTTTCGCCATTCGTACATGAAGAGGAGGAGGAGGAGGAGGAGGAGGAGGAGGAGGAGGAGGAGAGGGAACCAGACAGATGACGTGGAGCAAAGCTGAGAACAGTCATGTGGGGATCAGCTCTGACGTCATCCGAATCCACATGTACTTATCATCTACCCACCACCCACCTGAAAGAATTATTGTCTCCCATTTAGAGACCCACCCACACACACACACACACACACCTTGAAGCTTGTTCCCTGTTTCTGAGAGGTTGCTGCAGCGGGTTTTACAGTTTCCATCAGTAAACTGTGATGGTACAGCACCAACGGCGGCTGTTGTTAACCCGGGCCTCGACCGATCCAGTATGGAGCCTCGACCGATCCGATATGTTCTTGTCAATCCGCATAATCATTTGGCAAAGTTTTACGTGGGATGCCCCTCCTGACCACCACTAACCCTGTGCACGGGGCACAGGTGAAGTGCTGGATGCCATCCCAGTATTGATGGACTTGCGTCTATGCCTGTCACCTAAACAGTTGCAGCATCAGGTGTTTGAGCTAATTTGCCTCACATCCCACTATCTGTCATGTGACTATTATGCATGCGCACATCACCATGGTGATGCTGAAACCACATATGTCACGCGGCCCTAACCAGCACCAGTTCCTCTCTGCTGAAGAAGACAACGGCACAGATGGCGGTCTAGTGGGTCCACCCCAACATTCAGAAGACGAACGCAGGAGGACTTTCACAACCTTGTAGTTTGGCTGTAGTGACATCTTTCCTGCTTTCTTTCACAATACGCAAATGCCTAGTTCCATTTCAGTCATATACACTTTATACTGGGCATCTATAAACTACAACAATGCCATCTTATTGCCTACTGAATACACGACTGAAGGGGGTCAAAATAAAGATAACTCCATGGCCACCACCGGCGTTTACCTTGAGAAAAGAAATAGACTGAAGTGCAAAAAACACAACAGGCTGCAATGACGTATGTGAGACGCATGACACCATCATACAAAGCAGCATTCATTCTAATGAGACACACACACACACACACGACTAACACACTTTGGGTATAGACTAGGCTTGATTTCTGAGCTCTAAAAGTCATAAAGGACCATAATGAGCTCTGGGTGTTTACATATGAATTGTTTCAGGTTTCTCCGATAATGAAGACGAGGCGACTGTGGTGTTTTTACCTGGCCTCCTCGTCTCTTGTCCCATCCAGCCACAATGATCCCTGCCGTCAGCTCTTCTCGGTACCTATAGCAGCTCGCCTTGAACAGATTGGCAGCCGTCTCCACCAATGGCGGCTCGTCCAACTCAATACTGTGGGAGGGACCAGAAAACAACTCAATACTGTGGCAGGGACCAGAAAACAACTCAATGCTGTGGGAGGAACCAGAAAACAACTCAATGCTGTGGGAGGAACCAGAAAACAACTCAATACTGTGGGAGGGACCAGAAAACAACTCAATACTGTGGGAGGAACCAGAAAACAACTCAGTAGTGTGGGGAGGGACCAGAAAACAACTCAATACTGTGGGAGGGACCAGAAAACAACTCAATACTGTGGGAGGGACCAGAAAACAACTCAATACTGTGGGAGGGACCAGAAAACAACTCAATACTGTGGGAGGGACCAGAAAACAACCCAATACTGTGGGAGGGACCAGAAAACAACCCAATACTGTGGGAGGGACCAGAAAACAACTCAATACTGTGGGAGGGACCAGAAAACAACTCAATACTGTGGGAAGGACCAGAAAACAACTCAATACTGTGGGAGGGACCAGAAAACAACTCAGTAGTGTGGGGAGGGACCAGAAAACAACTCAATACTGTGGGAGGGACCAGAAAACAACTCAATACTGTGGGAGGGACCAGAAAACAACTCAATACTGTGGGAGGGACCAGAAAACAACTCAATACTGTGGGAGGGACCAGAAAACAACCCAATACTGTGGGAGGGACCAGAAAACAACCCAATACTGTGGGAGGGACCAGAAAACAACTCAATACTGTGGGAGGAACCAGAAAACAACTCAATACTGTGGGAAGGACCAGAAAACAACTCAATACTGTGGGAGGGACCAGAAAACAACTCAGTAGTGTGGGGAGGGACCAGAAAACAACTCAATACTGTGGGGAGCGACCAGAAAACAACTCAATACTGTGGGGAGGGACCAGAAAACAACTCAATAATGTGGGAGGGACCAGAAAACAACTCAGTAGTGTGGGGAGGGACCAGAAAACTACTCAATACTGTGGGGAGGGACCAGAAAACAACTCAATACTGTGGGAGGGACCAGAAAACTACTCAATACTGTGGGAGGGACCAGAAAACAACTCAATACTGTGGGAGGGACCAGAAAACAACTCAATACTGTGGCAGGGACCAGAAAACAACTCAATGCTGTGGGAGGAACCAGAAAACAACTCAATGCTGTGGGAGGAACCAGAAAACAACTCAATACTGTGGGAGGGACCAGAAAACAACTCAATACTGTGGGAGGAACCAGAAAACAACTCAGTAGTGTGGGGAGGGACCAGAAAACAACTCAATACTGTGGGAGGGACCAGAAAACAACTCAATACTGTGGGAGGGACCAGAAAACAACTCAATACTGTGGGAGGGACCAGAAAACAACTCAATACTGTGGGAGGGACCAGAAAACAACCCAATACTGTGGGAGGGACCAGAAAACAACCCAATACTGTGGGAGGGACCAGAAAACAACTCAATACTGTGGGAGGGACCAGAAAACAACTCAATACTGTGGGAAGGACCAGAAAACAACTCAATACTGTGGGAGGGACCAGAAAACAACTCAGTAGTGTGGGGAGGGACCAGAAAACAACTCAATACTGTGGGAGGGACCAGAAAACAACTCAATACTGTGGGAGGGACCAGAAAACAACTCAATACTGTGGGAGGGACCAGAAAACAACTCAATACTGTGGGAGGGACCAGAAAACAACCCAATACTGTGGGAGGGACCAGAAAACAACCCAATACTGTGGGAGGGACCAGAAAACAACTCAATACTGTGGGAGGAACCAGAAAACAACTCAATACTGTGGGAAGGACCAGAAAACAACTCAATACTGTGGGAGGGACCAGAAAACAACTCAGTAGTGTGGGGAGGGACCAGAAAACAACTCAATACTGTGGGGAGCGACCAGAAAACAACTCAATACTGTGGGGAGGGACCAGAAAACAACTCAATAATGTGGGAGGGACCAGAAAACAACTCAGTAGTGTGGGGAGGGACCAGAAAACTACTCAATACTGTGGGGAGGGACCAGAAAACAACTCAATACTGTGGGAGGGACCAGAAAACAACTCAGTAGTGTGGGAAGGGACCAGAAAACAACTCAATACTGTGGGGAGCGACCAGAAAACTACTCAATACTGTGGGAGGGACCAGAAAACAACTCAATACTGTGGGGAGGGGCCAGAAAACTACTCAATACTGTGGGGAGGGACCAGAAAACAGACTGGATGAAGTAAAACACACAGTATGACCGCTGTCCATCACACTAATTTAGCTTTTACCATGTGTGTACCTCGTGTTCACAGCTTTCTGCTAGCGCCAGCTGTCAGCCAAACAGCAGACTACTCCTTCAAGTCCAGCCTACTAATTTAATACATTAATTATTAATTAATTTTTTATATATTATATAATATTTGTTATTAATTATTCAGTTTTTAATTCTTTTTTTTATTTTCATACTATGGAATGATTTATTGCTGTGTTTAGGGGATAACAGAAGATAATGAACTTTAAAAAAAAAATCGCAGATGGCTTTCCTCCGGGTGCTCCAGTTTCCTCCCACAGTCCAAACACATGTAGGTCAGGTGAATCAGCCATACTAAATTGTCCCTAGGTATGAATGTGTGCATGTGTGTCGGTCCTGTGTGATGGCCTGGCGGCCTGTTCAGGGTGTCTCCCCGCCTGCTGCCCAATGACTGCTGGGATAGGCTCCAGCATCCCCGCGACCCTGAGAGCAGGATAAGCGGGTTGGATAATGGATGGATGGATACTAAATCGCAATATTGGTCTTAAAAAAAAAAAAAATCACAATTAGATTATTTCCCAAATTGTTCAGCCCTTCATTGTTTTCTTACAATGCACGTGTCCTCTGCATGTAACCATCCGATTGTATAGCAGCTGTGGGCAGCTGCAGTGCCCGGGGACCAACTCCAGTTCTTCTTTCCATTGCCTTGCTCAGGGGCACAGACAGGAGTATTAACTCTAACATGCATGTCTTTTTGATGGTGGGAGGAAACCGGAGCACCCTGAGGAAACCCACGCAGACACGGAAAGAACATGCAGATCCACACAGAGAAGACCTGGGACAGCCTGGGGTTCGAACCCAGGACCTTCTTGCTGTGAGGCAACAGTGCTAACCACTGGGCCACCGTGCTGCCCCAAATATGTCAGAGGCCACCAAATTTGTGCTTTTACAGCCAAAACTTTTCTCCAGGTGGGCATGCCCACAGACCACCCTAGCTGGCTACACCATATCCTTGTGGAAAACCCTGTTTGTGTGTGTGTGTGCAGTGTTTGGTGTGTGTGCATGTGTACCTGTGGAATCCAAGCTGGTAGGTGACAACATCAGCAATGGCTTGAGTATCAGCAGCAGATCCAGACCTTAAAAAATGAAATAAAACAAACAAACAAACAAACAAACAAACACACACACCATAACAATCGGCATTATCTCAAATGTACAAAGGGCTTCACAGAAGACATAAAATCCAAAATAAAATGTCAGTCAGCCCAACTGAAATGTGGACTAATTCATTCAAGTCAGGGTAGGCAGTTTTTTGTTGTTGGTGTCACTGGGCAAATAACCTTACAGCACATTGTAATTCAAGTGGACTGAGAGAAAACTAGACTCTGCACCTCCTCTTGGCTCTGTATTCAGGTTTTAGAAGATCTAGCCCGGGAGGGAAGATTTTAGCCAATCACCAGCCATTTCAGAGCGAGGGCACTCCTATTGGCTGTTCTACAAATGCAGATGCGCATGTATGTGATCAATTCGTGTCTGTCCTGCCCTGCCGGTTGCTTGTGGTTGTACCCCTAACCCCAAAAATCAACAAGACCAACTCGAAATGTCTACTTCACATGAACAACATTAGTGTAATTGAGCGATTTGCTGAAAAAATAATTTTTTTACATGGATCGATTATCAACTACAATACAAGATTCACGAGTCTCGCGTTGACATTTCCTGGTTGTACACGAGTGAAAGGGGCTGAAGAGCAATGCGGCGGTCATTTGGTGGGAGGGGCTTAGCGGACTGATACTTGGCAGCAGAGAGAGAAGTGGAAGGATTTGCACTGGAATGTTCATGTTACCTACAGCAGCTTTAATGTTCCACTGAGGACAGTCAAAGGAGTGTTTTTAGAAGTGATTTAAATGTGAAGGTTAAGGTTGTCCGGCTGGTGTGGCGGTCTATTCCGTTGCCTACCAACATGCGGATCGCCAGTTCGAATCCCTATGTTACCTTCGGCTTGGTCGGGCGTCCCTACAGACACAATTGGCCGTGACATGGGTATGTGTCCTGGTTGCTGCACTAGCGCCTCCTGGTCGGTCGGGGCACCTGTTCAGGGGGGAGGGGGAACTGGGGGGAATAGCGTGATCCTCCCACGCACTACGTCCCCCTGGCGAAACTACTCCCTGTCAAATGAAAAGAAGCGGCTGGCGACTCCACATGTATCGGAGGAGGCATGTGGTAGTCTGCAGCCCTCCCGGATCAGCGGAGGGGGTGAAGCAGAGACCAGGACGGCTCAGAGAGCAGGGTGATTGGCCAAATACAATTGGGGAGAAAAGGGGGGGGGTAAATCTATCAATCAAAAAAAAAAGCTGTGATTTAAATGATGATCAGATTTTGATATAACGAGAGCAGAGGAATGAGAATGGAGGAGAGTTGAGAGATGTGCGTACTCACCTGCAGCAGAAAATTCTATCATGAATGGGAGTGAGTTTATCAGTCACTCTGTTGGCGATATAAGCCCTGTGGACAGACACAGGTGTGATGTCAGCTGTTTATTCCAGACCATCTCATCTCATATAAAAACTTCCATGCATGATGTCATTTCCTTATACACCACATATCCAATGAATACACACATGATGGACAGTAAGACTTTTTACTGACTGATCTGAGGTTAAAAAAAAAAAAATCAGATTCCATTTGTTTTCTGCTATACACAATAGATGATAAAAAGGATTCATCTCAGATATGCAAAAAATAAATAAATAAAAACAAACAAATAAATAAACCAGGTTTGGCCTGCCAGTCTGTTCAAATCCTGATTTTAGACTTTCCAGCTCTTCTGACGGCTGGAGTGCATTCCATACTCAGGTACAGAACCCATATCAGTTTTCGTTGATGACTTGCTTTAACCATCTTTTCATAATATTAAGAAATATTATTTACATTACGACTATTCTGTTGACTTATCTAGCTCAACAGTAGGCAGCACAAATGATTTGTTACACGCTTTTTAGAAAGGGGTTGATCTGGTTTGACAAAATATTTTTGCCTAGTCTTTTTTTGACATCAACTAAAAAAAAAAAGAACAATTAATTTGCTTTGGAAACAAAACTTTAAGGCTATGTGACACCGGAAACAGTTTCTTGAAAGGCAGACATCAGGCCCGGCTGGTTGATGTTCTGTTCAATGCAAGTTTCAGCTCTTCATTCAGTTTATGGATGACTTGCTGTGCTGTTCCACAGCTGACAAACGCTCAGGCTGCTGAGTTGTGCTGAGTCGGTGTATGACAAGACAGGTCACTACATTTAGACCCACCAGAGAGCTGGAAGGAGTCCTTCTCTGATCACATCTGTTAATTTTGACCATCACTGGCAAACAGTCTAAAACACACACACACACACACACACTTACCCAGTTGTAGTTCGGGAGTCAGCACCTATAACTACTCCTCCGTCAAACTCCACCGCCATGATGGTAGTCTGGAACAGAGAAACCAAACCATGGCATGATAACAATGTGTATTTATATAGCCTTTATCATAATTTTCCATCATTTACCTAACTATAAAGCGTTTACGTTAAATTCTAAATGCAATAAATCATTCTGACAGAATAAACACAAGGATTTGGCTTTGAGGGCTTATATATATATATATATATATATATATATATATATATATATATATATATATATATATATATATATATATATATATATATACAAAGCCCAGTTGCACTTGATTCAACTCCTTTGGATATACACTACCGTTCAAAAGTTTGGGATCACCCAAACAATTTCGTGTTTTCCATGAAAAGTCACACTTATTCACCACCATATGTTGTGAAATGAATAGAAAATAGAGTCAAGACATTGACAAGGTTAGAAATAATGATTTGTATTTGAAATAAGATTTTTTTTACATCAAACTTTGCTTTCGTCAAAGAATCCTCCATTTGCAGCAATTACAGCATTGCAGATCTTTGGCATTCTAGCTGTTAATTTGTTGAGGTAATCTGGAGAAATTGCACCCCACGCTTCCAGAAGCAGCTCCCACAAGTTGGATTGGTTGGATGGGCACTTCTTTGAGCAGATTGAGTTTCTGGAGCATCACATTTGTGGGGTCAATTAAACGCTCAAAATGGCCAGAAAAAGAGAACTTTCATCTGAAACTCGACAGTCTATTCTTGTTCTTAGAAATGAAGGCTATTCCATGCGAGAAATTGCTAAGAAATTGAAGATTTCCTACACCGGTGTGTACTACTCCCTTCAGAGGACAGCACATACAGGCTCTAACAGGTACTATTTAATGAAGATGCCAGTTGGGGACCTGTGAGGCGTCTGTTTCTCAAACTAGAGACTCTAATGTACTTATCTTCTTGCTCAGTTGTGCAACGCGGCCTCCCACTTCTTTTTCTACTCTGGTTAGAGCCTGTTTGTGCTGTCCTCTGAAGGGAGTAGTACACACCGGTGTAGGAAATCTTCAATTTCTTAGCAATTTCTCGCATGGAATAGCCTTCAGTTCTAAGAACAAGAATAGACTGTCGAGTTTCAGATGAAAGTTCTATTTTTCTGGCCATTTTGAGCGTTTAATTGACCCCACAAATGTGATGCTCCAGAAACTCAATCTGCTCAAAGAAGTGCCCATCCAACCAATCCAACTTGTGGGAGCTGCTTCTGGAAGCGTGGGGTGCAATTTCTCCAGATTACCTCAACAAATTAACAGCTAGAATGCCAAAGGTCTGCAATGCTGTAATTGCTGCAAATGGAGGATTCTTTGACGAAAGCAAAGTTTGATGTAAAAAAAATCTTATTTCAAATACAAATCATTATTTCTAACCTTGTCAATGTCTTGACTCTATTTTCTATTCATTTCACAACATATGGTGGTGAATAAGTGTGACTTTTCATGGAAAACACAAAATTGTTTGGGTGATCCCAAACTTTTGAACGGTAGTGTATATATACTATATATATATATATATATATATATATATACATATATACATATATGTGTGTGTTTGTGTGTGTATAACTTTGTTTAAAGTAACTCGACTGTCGGGAAAGTGTTCAACAAATGAGCAAAAATAATCCAGTGAGTCAAGTAAATTCTTTATGAGACAGTACAAGCCTGTTTCATGGCATAAGCAATCATCGGCTGTCAGTCATTTATTTTTTTTTGTCATTCATTCATTCATTCATTATTAATTCCACTCGTGGTAATACGCACAGCTCCAGACAGAAACAAACAATTCATAATCAAACACAAATCGGTTTACACAGCCCATGATTGAAAAGGAGCAGGGAGAAGAATAATGTTACTTTACAACAGAACAGCTGGTCTGTCAGTCAGTTATATATATAAACCGATTCTCTCTGGATGTAACCAGCCCAGCAGCAGATACCCAAGCCCCTCCATCAGAGCCAGGTGGTGGCTGAGGTTCAAACCCTGGAAGCTCCCACTCCCAGGACGCTAGGCGTTAGCATGAAACAAGGCTAACAGGGTAATTCATTAGATGTGAGGTTACTTGGCAGTTTAGCGCTCACACCAGTTTACAGAACGAACGTATCTAAGTTAACCCATCCGTCCGGCAGTGGCCGACATCCGTTAGCGTCAACTTTAGGAGCTCTGCTGAACCTGTAGACGGCTAACTAAACCGTTAGCGTCAGCTTTAGGAACTCTACTGAACCTGTAGCAGGCTAACTGTAGCCGTAGCGTCAGCTTTAGGAACTCCATTGAACCTGTAGCAGGCTAACTAAACCATTAGCGTCAGCTTTAGGAACTCTACTGAACCTGTAGCAGGCTAACTAAACCGTTAGCGTCAGCTTTAGGGACTCTACTGAACCTGTAGCAGGCTAACTAAACCGTTAGCGTCAGCGTTAGGAACTCTACTGAACCTGTAGCAGGCTAACTAACCGTTAGCTTCAGCGTTAGGAACTCTACTGAACCTGTAGCAGGCTAACTAAACCGCTAGCGTCAGCTTTAGGAACTCTACTGAACCTGTAGCAGGCTAACTAACCGTTAGCTTCAGCGTTAGGAACCCCATTGAACTGAACCTGTACAGGCTAACTAAACCGTTAGCTTCAGCGTTAGGAACTCCATTGAAGTGAACCTGTAGCAGGCTAACTAAACCGTTAGCTTCAGCGTTAGGAACTCCATTGAAGTGAACCTGTAGCAGGCTAACTAAACCGTTAGCTTCAGCGTTAGGAACTCCATTGAAGTGAACCTGTAGCAGGCTAACTAAACCGTTAGCTTCAGCGTTAGCAACTCCATTGAAGTGAACCTGTAGCAGGCTAACTAAGCCGTTAGCTTCAGCGTTAGGAACTCCATTGAAGTGAACCTCTAGCAGGCTAACTAACCCGTTAGCTTCAGCGTTAGGAACTCCATTGAAGTGAACCTCTAGCAGGCTAACTAACCCGTTAGCTTCAACGTTAGGAACTCCATTGAAGTGAACCTGTAACAGGCTAACTAAACCGTTAGCGCCCAGAAGTGCTGTCTCATTTCGCTGCGGACGGTCTGTTTGTGTGACCCTTAACTCCCCACCGGCACCGAATCTGTTCAACCCCGACCCAGTTCGTGCCTCCCAGACCCGGCACGTACCCCGGTGCTGACTTCCCTGCAGGTCCAGTCCGGGACCAGGTCGCTCTGGGAGGAAATAGTCTGTCCGAACGGCGCCACGGTTGCCGCCACCGCCATCTTGTCGCTCTGGTAGTTTTGCGTAACCGCCCGCAAAACACCAACGTAACGCGCGCGGGGGCTGACGGTCGTTCGCCGTTTCCTGACGTAGGACCGCAAACGGACTGAAACGTCCCCGTAGTCGAAACTATTTGTTGTGTAAATTAATATAATGTGTAAAAAAACAATTGCCTATTAGCGGCATATAATCACCCAATATAGCTTATATACGCGTATAAGCATATTCACATGGGTTTATGAGATCGTAAAAGTAATTTCTAGAAATATCATTTGCAATAAAAATGTCGAAACAAGGTGATGGACCATGAAGAGTTTTATTCAGGCATCTGAACCGGCACCTTTCCGCCGGGGTCCCGCTGACGCATCAAACCGGAAAAGAAAGGTAACAACGCCGCCGCCGACGGGGCCTCGCCGCTGCTGCGAGTCAGTTTCTGTCATTTTACAGCCGTTTGAAGGATTTTGCTGTTCTTCGTCTACTTGCAGAGTGGGTCCATATACACACCGTCAGTGATTCTGATGTTCGTCTAGTGGCGGAGTGGGTCCATATACACACCGTCAGTGATTCTGATGTTCGTCTAGTGGCAGAGTGGGTCCATATACACACCGTCAGTGATTCTGATGTTCGTCTAGTGGCAGAGTGGGTTCATGTACACACCGTCAGTGATTCTGATGTTCGTCTAGTGGCAGAGTGGGTCCATATACACACCGTCAGTGATTCTGATGTTCGTCTAGTGGCGGAGTTGGTCCATATACACACCGTCAGTGATTCTGATGTTCGTCTAGTGGCAGAGTGGGTTCATATACACACCGTCAGTGATTCTGATGTTCGTCTAGTGGCAGAGTGGGTCCATATACACACCGTCAGTGATTCTGATGTTCGTCTAGTGGCGGAGTTGGTCCATATACACACCGTCAGTGATTCTGATGTTCGTCTAGTGGCAGAGTGGGTCCATATTCACACCGTCAGTGATTCTGATGTTCGTCTAGTGGCGGAGTGGGTCCATATACACACCGTCAGTGATTCTGATGTTCGTCTAGTGGCAGAGTGGGTCCATATACACACCGTCAGTGATTCTGATGTTCGTCTAGTGGCAGAGTGGGTTCATGTACACACCGTCAGTGATTCTGATGTTCGTCTAGTGTCAAAGTGGTTTCATATACACACCGTCAGTGATTCTGATGTTCGTCTAGTGGCAGAGTGGGTTCATGTACACACCGTCAGTGATTCTGATGTTCGTCTGGTGGCAGAGTGGGTCCATATACACACCGTCAGTGATTCTGATGTTCGTCTAGTGTCAAAGTGGTTTCATATACACACCGTCAGTGATTCTGATGTTCGTAATATGAATGTTCCTGATCACAAGTAACAAGACATTTAACAGAACTCTGTGCGAGCTGAGAAAAGGTTCTGCAGCACAAGCGGGTTAACGCAGACCCTTGTTTGTATGATGTGTTGTGGGCGCTTGTGTGTCTTTATTCCAGATGACGGTTCACAACTTGTACATATTTGACCGAAACGGGACGTGTTTGCACTACAGCGAGTGGAACAGAAAGAAGCAGGCTGGGATCTCCAAAGAGGAGGTGGGTTTTCAAAACAGGAGGGCTCTTTCTTTATATTCTCACAAAACATGATGTCACAGAGCTCAGAAAGATCTAATCTGTTTATCTCTCCCTCTATCTCTCTCTCTCCTTCCCCCTCTCTCCCCTCTCTGTTTCTCTCTCCACCCCCCCCCCTCTACCCTCCCCCCCCCCGCGTCTCTGTGTCCATCAATGTCTTTCATCCAGGAGTTTAAACTAATGTATGGCATGTTGTTCTCCATTCGATCGTTCGTCAGTAAGATGTCACCACTGGACATGTATCCTTCACACTGACTGCGGGTGCCTTCATGTGTGCTTTTCTCTGTTAAGATAAAATCCTGTCTGCAGGGTTCGAAATTAACACTCGTCACCCGCCAAATGCGAGTAGATTTTCTGACTGGCGTGTAAATCTCAGAAGCCTACCTGCCACATGGCGAGTAACCAAAAAAGTGAAATCCAACCACTTAATCCCCCCATCTCTCTCGCTCTCTCTCTCTCTCTCTCCCTCCTTAGCAACAGCAATAACATAGCAACAACAATAACAGAAATTAGCAAATCAAAGTGCATTAGAACAATAACATGGCAACAACAATAACAGAAACTAACCAATCAGAGTGCATTAGAACAATAACATAGCAACAACAATAACAGAAACTAACCAATCAGAGTGCATTAGAATGTTGCTAGACGCTACTGGTGGGTAACATTACACACACACACACACACACTGGAGAGGAACAACGACAGCAGCACCGTCACCCTCGGCACTAGCCTACTCTATTCTTTTAACTAGCGTTAGCCAGCAACACCAGTTACATGGCGATATTTAGAAGCCGTGAAACCACCATCAAAAAGACAACCATGCCCCGAAGAGGAGGAAGAAGCCACCATCACCACCAAACCGAAAAAAGAAAGTTTAGTGAAAAGTGGAGGTATGGCGATAAAGGAGGTGTGAGAGGCTGGCTGGAGTATAACGCACAGACCGTGATAGTGAGTTGCTCCGTCTGTCGCCAGGAGGCCAAAAACCCGTAGCAATTCATTTGTCATCGGTAACAAGACAATGAAGGTAGAAACCATCAGGGAACATGAGACCTCCAGACGTCACATTACCTGTATGAAGGCCTGTCGGGCTCAGTCGGAGCCTGTCCTCACAGCATCCTCCGTAAAGGCGCTAACAGCCATGTCCGAGCAGACCAGCAGGAGAATGCAGAACAGGTTTAGGACTGTGCAGGCCACGGGCAAGAAGGCCAGACCACTCTCCCACTTCCAATGGATGTGCGAGTAATTTAGTTGTCATCTCAAAATATCCTTAAACAGCGTAAACAAAGTGCTGGCTGTAGCTAACGTTAGCCAGCTAGCACTAGTATGTGATACCTAGCTTGCACTAACGTTAGCTGTGTGCTAGCTTCAACACCATGAAACAGGTTAAAACTGATTGGCGGTCCAAGCTCAACTCAGACACACTCTGGGATGTACTGATGGTGCAGCTGTCATCTCCCGAGATCAGGGAGTAGGAGCCAACCAGTGCTGCTGATCTGTGGCACCAAGACTCCGTCAGGAGCAGGAGGCCAGACTCCATGGGCGGTGCAAGGAGAGTGGCTGCTGCAGAGTGAGAAGTAGTCTGGGACTAGGGATGGGCATGTGGAGCCTCTCGAGTAGTTATAATAATACTGCAAATAAAACATGAAATCATACTTGTAACATTTTATCTTTTAACCATGGACTAATTTTACATAAAACTATTTCTGCTTCAGATCTGCTCTTGTCACATGTTTAAAAGCTCTTATTCAACACAATACCTTATTCTCTCACGGATATGTACTGAAAACGTATGTATGGCACAAAAAGGCTACTCATTATTTTGGCCGGTAAAAAATATGCTTGGCCGGTAGATTTTTTTTCATCTACCAGTCCCCTTGGCCAGTAAGCCAAAAAGTTAATTTCGGACCCTGCCTGTCTGGTTTCCATGGTAACGTGACCTTTACAGACTGAGATGCTGGTGGCTGGCCCTGCTACACACAGACAACAACTTGCTCAAGTGATGATAACAATCGACAACTCTGATTTCACAAAGTGTGGCAGCCAAAAATCTTGGTGTTACGTTTGACCCGAGCCTTTGATAAGCACATTAAAGAAATCACCAACACTGCCTTTTTTCCACTTGTGTTTTCTTCTTCTTTCAGCTGCTTCCCTGTTTTTCAGGGGTCACCACAGCAGATTTTACATCAGCACCCTGTGAGGGCACGGCACCAATGCTGGCCGTTGTTAATGCGGGCCTCGACTGATCCGGTATGGTCTTGTCAATCCACATACTGATTAGGCAAAATTTTACATTGGATGCCCTTCCTGACACCGCCACTAACCCTATGGATGGGGACACAGGTAAAGTGCTGGATGCCGTCCCAGTACTCATGGACTTGCGCCCATGCCTGTCGCCTTTTTTCACTTACGTAACGTAGCTAAAATCCCGTCTTTTCTGTCCATGGCTGATGCAGAGACTCTAATACATGCATTTGTTTCATCCAGACTTGATTACTGTAATGTCCTGTTCTCAGGTCTGCCACGTTCTAGTACTAGAAGTCTTCAGATGGTTCAGAATGCTGCTGCTAGAATCCTAACTAAATCTAGGAAATTTGACCATATTACACCAATTCTTGACTCTCTTCGTTGGCTTCCTATCCATGTTAGATCAGACTTCAAGGTGCTCCTGCTGACTTATAAAATCCTAAATGGGCTTGCCCCATCTTACCTGTCTGATCTCCTTAAACCTTACATGCCATTTCGAGCACTTCGTTCTCAAAATACAGGGCTCCTGTGTGTACCCAAAGTTAAAAAGAAGTCAGCTGGTGGCAGGGCCTTTTCCTATCAGGCTCCGTTCTTGTGGATAACCTGCCTGCTGCCATCAGACAATCACAGTGTGTTGAGTCCTTTAAATCCAAAGTTAAAACTAATCTTTTTGCCTTAGCCTACAATTAGTTGCCTTTAAGTTGAGTGCTTCACAACCTGTACTGGATGGCGGGTCAGTTTCTGTCTCAATGAATTTACCAACCACTGTTCTGCCGACTAGATTATAGAGCATAGATTATTGATTATAGAGTATAGATTATAGCGTATAGATTATAGCATATAGATCATAGAGTACCGAGTATAGATTATTGATTATAGAATACAGATTATAGAGTATAGATTATTGATATTGCAAACTGTTCTTTTCTCCCATGTCTTTCTCTCTCTCTGAATGATGTCTTCTCATTTCTCTTGTGTGTGTGTGAATGGTGTGATGTGAGTCTTCCTTGTCTGTCCTCCTCCCAGGTCTCCATGGTGATGGTGGTTGCCACCTGGACACTGCTTGACATCCCCCTCATCAGATTTTGTATACATCTTATAAATCCATGTAATTATGTTATCCTGTTTCAGTGTTATATCCTTCTCTCACTCTGATGTGTGACTAATGTGTTTTCTTGTCTCTTTTTCCGTGTGTGTGAATGGTGTGATGTGAGACTCCCCTGTGGGCATGCGCAGTCTGTCCTGTCAGGTCTACATGGTGATGGTGGTCACGTGGCTCAGGTCCTGGGCTGTTCTGGTGGCGTCATCATATTCTTCATATATTTGGTAGCATAGTTTCCACCGGCACCCTGCTGGCCAACGGTAAATCAAATCAAATCAATTTTATTTGTATAGCCCAATATCACAAATTACAAATGTGCCTCAGTGGGCTTAACAGCAACACAACATCCTGTCCTTAGACCCTCTCATCGGATAAGGAACAGCTCCCAAAAAAAAAAAACCTTTTAACAGGGAGAAAAAATAGGAAGAAACCTCTGGGAGAGCAACAGAGGAGGATATCTCTCCCAAGACGGACAGCGTGCAATAGATGTTGTGTTTACACAATTTACATAATACAACATTGAAAGAGAATAACAGAATTATAATGGACTTGTAAAATTTATGAAGAATATGATGCACAGGATGCTAAGCAGTGTCCAGATGCCATCGGAACAGTCCAGGACCCAAGCCACGCAACCAGCATCATCATGTATAAAAAATTATGTGAGGAGAGGAATGGCAGGCAGCGTCCACCATCACCACGGAGACCTGGGAGGAGAACCGACTGCAAGTGCACACAAGGGAGACTCACATGACACCATTCAAACACAGAAAAAGGGAAAGGAGAAGACATCATTCAGAGAGAGAGAAAAGACGTGAGAGAAGAGAACAGGTTGCAATAGTCATTAGTCATAATCAATTAAGTCATCAACTAGTCATATCTATACTCTATAATCTATAGTCTATACTCTATAATCTGTACTCTATAATCTCGTTGGCAGAACAGTGGTTGGTAAATTCATTGAGACAGAAACCAACCCACCATCCAGTACAAGTTGTGAAGCACTCAACTTAAAGGTAACTAATTGTAAGCTAAGGCCAAAAGATGAGTTTTAAGTTTGGATTTAAAGGACTCAACAGACTCCGATTGTCTGATGGCAGCAGGCAGGTTATTCCACAACAATGGAGCCCGATAGGAAAAGGCCCTGCTGCCACCAGCTGACTTCTGTTTAACTTTGGGTACACACAGGGGCCCTGCATTTTGAGAACGAAGAGCTCGAGGTGGAATGTACGGTTTAAGGAGATCAGACAGGTAGGATGGGGCAAGCCCATTTAGGATTTTATAAGTCAGCAGGAGCACCTTGTATTCTGATCTAACATGGATAGGAAGCCAATGAAGGGAGGCAAGAATTGGTGTAATATGGTCAAATGTCTTAGTTTTAGTTAGGATTCTAGCAGCAGCACTCTGAACCATCTGAAGACGTTTAGTACTAGAACGTGGCAGACCTGAGAACACAACATTACAGTAATCAAGTCTGGATGAAACAAATGCATGTATTAGAGTCTCTGCATCAGCCATGGAGAGAAAAGACCAAATTTTAGCTATGTTACGTAAGTGAAAAAAGGCAGTCTTGGTGATTTCTTTAATGTGCTTATCAAAGGAAAGGCTGGAATCAAATGTAACACCAAGATTTTTGGCTGCCACACTTTGTGAAACCACGCAGTTGTCGATCGTTATCGTTACTTGATCAAATTGGTGTCTGTCTGTGTCTAGCAGGGCCAATGACCAGCATCTCGGTTTTATCCTAATTTAAAAGCAGAAAGTTAAGTGACATCCAGTTTTTCACAGCAGCCAAGCAGGCCTCTAAGTTAGTCATTTGAGTATGATCATCAGCCCTTATAGGCACATACAACTGAGTATCATCAGCATAGCAATGGAAATGTATTCCATAACTGCGTATAATTTGGCCAAGAGGTGTAATGTAAAGAGAGAAAAGTAGAGGGCCAAGAACTGAGCCCTAAGGTACACCATATTTAATGTCAGAGAATTTTGACATAATATTATTATAGCAGACACAATGTGTTCTTCAAGATAAGTAGGACTTAAGCCAAGAGAGCACTAAGCCAGAGACACCAAAATTACAATTTAATCTATCTAAAAGTATACAGTGATCAATGGTGTCAAAGGCTGCACTGAGGTCCAGTAGTAGAAGCACAGAAGTGGAATCAAAGTCGATCGCCAGTAGAAGATCATTCACCACTCTGGTCAGAGCAGTTTCAGTGGAGTGACAGGGCCTGAAAGCCGACTGAAAAGGTTCATATAGATGATTTTCGTTTATATGGGTCAAACGTTGTTGATACACAACTCTAGTACTTTAGAGAAGAATGGAAGATTAGAGACTGGCCGATAGTTATTAAGAGACCCTGGATCGAGGTGCGGTTTTTTAAGTAGATGTTTAACCACAGCTGTCTTAAGACTGCTGGGAACAATGCCAGTAGTAAGAGATAAATTAATGATGTCTAGCATTGTAGGTCCAAGAAAAGGCCAGAGGTCTTTAAAAGCTTTGCTGGTAAGGGGTCAAGTAGGCAAGCAGTTGATTTAGAAGCTAACACGAACTTAGTCCAAGTATCAAGAGAGCTAGTCTCAAAAGCTGTAATAACTGGAACTGTCAGTGACTCATTGTGTAGATATGAATTAGGTAAGACAGGATCTGCAGGAGTAGACGGAGTTGAAGAACTAATTTTGTTTAAGATCTCATCAACCTTATTGCAGAAAAAATCTAGAAGTTCATGGGCTGTGAATGGTGAGCAGCTAATAGACGACTGCTTTTTAGTAAGTTTAGATACAGTGTCAAAGAGAAATCTGGGGTTATGTTTATTAATATTTATTAAGTGAGAGAGATACGATGTTTTTGCAGTAGATAAGGCACGCTTGTATTTCAATAAACACTCATGCCACAATAGGTAAAAACTTCCAATTTTGATTTTCGCCATTTACGTTCCAGTCTCCTCTAGGTCCGCTTAAGAGCACGTGTCTCATCATTAAACCAGGGTGTTGGCCACTTTAGTTGCCTAGCTCTGGTAGTGAGAGGTGCAACTGAATCGAAGAGACTAGAGAGGGCCACATTTAAGTCACTAGTGAAATTTCCAACAGAGTCAGTTACCACACTGAAAGGAGCCAAGACTTCAGGCAGCTGCTGGCCAAATGCAGCTACAGTGGAGGGACCAATGTGGCGAGTGGCAGTTACATCTGTGCTGACATTAACTGGACAGGCCAATAATGCTTCAAATTACATGAGAAAATGATCAGACACAGCAGATGTGGTTGGTAAGACATTCAGATCAGAAACAGCTATTCCTTTAGATAAAACCAAATCAAGGGTGTTACCACTGCAATGAGTCGACTCTTGGACAAACTGAGTGAACCCAAAAGTATCAACTAGTGCCAGAAAGGCTTTACTTAGAGGATCAGCAGCCTTATTCAGATGAATATTGAAATCACCTAGAATTAGAATCTCATCAGTGTGAGTAACGAGGCCTGAGACAAATTCTTCAAGAAATAACGAGTAACAGCCAGGAGGCCGATAGAGTATCACAATCTGGACTGAGCCGAATCTATTCATGGCTGAGGGAGATGGACCAAGAACAAGAGCCTCAAAAGACTGGAATTTAGATTCGAGTCTAGAAGTCAGATTGAAAATAGATTTATATATTAAGGCAACCCCCCCCCCCCACCTTGTTTATTTGCCCGAGCTACATGGGCATAAGTATAGTCAGGTGGGGAAGCTTCATTTAAGGGAAGGAAAACATTTGGTTTCAGCCATGTTTCACATAACCCAATCATATCAAAACTATGTTCAAGAATCAGATCATCTATTAGTAAGGCTTTGGTAGACAGTGATCTGATGTTTACGAAACCAAATTTAAGCGTCTTGTGGAAGTGATCAGTAGTAGGCGGAGCTTTAAAGCTACCAATAGGTGAAAGATTAACTGGAATTAGACACCTTGTTGAGAGTTTTGGCCACCAACACTTTGGACGATATGTGGCCACAGTCTTGATAACATTAGCTGTTTGGTTTTGTAGATTATTAGGTACTTTGTTGCACATCTCACCACTACCAGTGGTAGGAATAATTACTAGATTATTGTGATTCACACATTTAGGAGAGGAGAGCTTGGGAGCAATACAGCAGGGTAGGGAGACAGTCTCAATGTTATAGACCAAGCTATCAGGCTGATAATCTACACTATGAGAAATTCCCTGACGAATCATATTAATTAAACTTTTTGACTCCACACCCGCACTAGATTTAAACCTAGCAGGCTCTCTAATCACCGGCAACCTGCCGAATGATAAGTCCCTAGTGTCAAACTAAACGTAAACAGCTGTCTATATTGCTAGACAAAAGAGCGGCGCCGTCCCCAGCAGGGTGAATGCCGTCCACTTTCAGCAGGTAAGGGCGGCCCCAGAAAGAAGGCCACGGTACCAGTGGTGGTGTTGGTAACCCGGGCCTCGACCGATCCGGTATGGAAATCTGACTTATGACTTTTGATTTGGCAAAGATTTTAGCCCAGATGCCCTTCCTGATGCACCCTCCCCCTTTATCCGGGCTTGGGACCGGCACTAAGAATGAGCTGGCTTGTGCATCCTCAGTGGCTGGGTTCTTCATATACTCTATAATTCATTATAACGGCGTTATCCTCTTTCAGTGTTGTGCTGTGTAAGTTGTGTAAACACAACATCATGTCACGTTGTGTGTCCTGGGAGAGAGGTCCCCCTCTGGTGCTCTCTGAGGCTCCTTCCTGTTTGTTCTGCCCGTTAAAGGTTTCAGGGAGGTGTTCCTCATCCCGTGTGTGTGTGTGTGGGGGGGGGGCAGCATGTTGTGTTGCTGTCAAGCCCCTGAGGCACATGTGTAATTTGTGGTATTGGGCTGTACAGATAAAACTGACTTGACTTGACAGGCCAATTCTTAACATTCTATAGTGTCTGTGTGTCGCTGCCCTGTCTCTCTGCCAGTGGTTGTTTTTCTCAACTTCCTGTCTCAGGAAGGATGGTTTCCTGTCTTTTCAGACCAGCAGGTATAAACTTCATTATTATGAAACTCCAACTGGACTGAAATTCATCCTAAACACAGACCTGTCTGTCCCCAATGCACGAGACACTCTGCATCAGATCTACAGCACTGTAAGACTCCTGCACACACACACACACACACACACACACATACACATGGACATACACACACACACACACATATGCACGCACACAAATAAGCAGAATGATTGATCTGTTCATAGTAAGGTGTGATGGTTTTACTCAATGTGTGTGTGTGTGTGTGTGTGCGTGTGCGTGTGCGTGTGTGTCCTCTTCCATGTGGTCTCGGGGTTTGTCTTCCAGCTGTATGTGGAGTATATCGTGAAGAATCCTCTGTGTGTTCTCGGTGAGAGTTTACAGAGTGACCTGTTTACCAGCCGCCTGGACGCCTTCATCAGAGCCCTGCCTTTCTACAGCCCGAGAGCAGGCTGACCAACACACACACACCAACACACACACCACACACACCAACACACACACCACACACACCACACACACACCACACACACCACACACACACCACACACACCAACACACACCACACCACACACACACCACACACACCACACACACACCACACACACCAACACACACCACACACACACACCACACACACACCACACACACACACACACACCACACACACACCACACACACCACACACACCAACACACACCACACACACACACCACACCACACCACACACACCAACACACACCACACACACACCAACACACACCACACACACACCACACACACCACACACACTAACACACACACACACCACACACACACCACACACACACTAACACACACCAACACACAGCACACACCACACACACACTCCCCAGAAGAAAATGAACAGCTTCTTTCTTTGATGTTCAGATTTGTGTTGTTATTTGTGGGGCTGTTGTAGCTCCCTTGCTGTGTGTGTGGGGTGAGTGTGATGAGCCCAGCCGGTTCGTCGGTCCCTCGGGGGGGGGGGGGGGGGGTAGCAAGGGAGATGGATTTTAGATGCATTAGATAAATCGTGGGTGGCGCCGTGGTTAGCGCGGTCGCCTCCCATCTGCTGCGTCTCTGTTCCCCTCCAGTTTCAGGTGTTGTCTCCTTGTGTAGCGTCTTCGTCCTCCAAGTGTTTCCAGTAAAACTCACATCCTCCAAAATAAGGATAGCTTGGTACACGCTCATCCCAGAGATTTTGATCTGGCGTGATTCTCTCATGGCGGCACGGTGGCGCCGTGGTTAGCGCGGTCGCCTCACAGCAAGCAGGTCCTGGTTCGAGCCCCGGGGTAGTCCAACCTTAGGGGTCGTCCCGGGTCGTCCTGTGTATGGAGTCTGCATGTTCTCCCCGTGTCTGTGTGGGTTTCCTCCGGGGGCTCCGGTTTCCTCCCACACTCCAAAGACAAGTAGGTCAGGTGACTCGGCCGGACGAAGTTGTCCCTAGGTGTGTGTGTGTGTGTGTGTGTGTGTGGGCCCTGTGATGGCCTGGTGGTCTGTCCAGGGTGTCTCCCCGCCTGCCACCCAGTGCCTGCGGGGAAGGGCTCCAGCATCCCCACGTCCCTGAGAGCAGGATGAGCGGTTTGGATGATGGATGGATGGATGGATGAATAAATCGTTCCTGAGCAAACGGTCCACCCCTGCCAACTCTGGCTGACCTCTGACCTCCTTGATTTTATGTGTGTGCGTGTGTGTGTGGTGGTGGTGGGGATGGGCAGTGGTACAGATCCCCCCCCCCCCGAGCATCTTGTTAATTTCACTGACTAGCTCACGTCCCACCAGGAAAAGGTGTTTGTGCTTGGCTGCCAGCTTGCATGCTACAGGAAGAGGCTCCAGGAGGCCGAACAGGAAGTCACGATGTGACAGGACCAGAGTTGTGTTGTTTCACACGTCTCTACACAAACTGTAAGAAATGATTGTTAATAAAACAGTTAAAATGGTCTTTCATCTGTCCGTCTGTCCCACAGTCTGTGTGTCTGTCCCACAGTCTGTGTGTCTGTCCCACAGTCTGTGTGTCCGTCCCACAGTCTGTGTGTGTGTCCCACAGTCTGTGTGTCCGTCCCACAGTCTGTGTGTCTGTCCCACAGTCTGTGTCTGTCCCACAGTCTGTGTGTGTGTCCCACAGTCTGTGTGTCTGTCCCACAGTCTGTGTGTGTGTCCCACAGTCTGTGTGTCCGTCCCACAGTCTGTGTGTGTGTCCCACAGTCTGTGTGTGTGTCCCACAGTCTGTGTCTGTCCCACAGTCTGTCTGTGTGTCTGTCCCACAGTCTGTGTGTGTGTCCCACAGTCTGTGTGTCCGTCCCACAGTCTGTGTGTCTGTCCCACAGTCTGTATGTGTGTCCCACAGTCTGTGTGTCCGTCCCACAGTCTGTGTGTCCGTCCCACAGTCTGTGTGTCTGTCCCACAGTCTGTATGTGTGTCCCACAGTCTGTGTGTCTGTCCCACCGTCTGTATGTGTGTCCCACAGTCTGTATGTGTGTCCCACAGTCTGTGTGTGAGTTTTAAGCAGTGTTTGTTGTCACCCAGGTGAGGGACCGTCCTGACAGACTTGTTAAGTTGATGTTAAATTAGAGAATATAAGATTTGCTAGCAGCTAAAAACGGAGTTATAGTTCAACTCCATCACCTTGTCTGACCTGCAGCTACCAACTCCCTCTAGTGGCAAGCCACAAACTCACATGGACTCTGGAAGTAACAGGACGGCCAGTGGTGTGTGTGTGGGTTAAAAGGAAATCTCAGGATGCAGCTCATTTCACCGGCCACATGAGCTCTGTGGACACCACATCAAGTTCACCAGGGAGGATGTGGACCATGACAGGTTGGGGTTATGCTGAC
The DNA here is from genome assembly GCF_029633865.1 of Lampris incognitus. Taxonomy (NCBI): domain Eukaryota; kingdom Metazoa; phylum Chordata; class Actinopteri; order Lampriformes; family Lampridae; genus Lampris; species Lampris incognitus. Next base: position 1,951,817 of record NC_079230.1, on the reverse strand, counting down.
TGGGTGTGTGTCAAAGCCAGGAAGACCCCAAACAGTGCACCAGCCGATGGAAGAGTCACCTGACCTACATGTCTGAGTCACCTGACCTACATGTCTGAGTCACCTGTCCTACATGTCTTTGAGTCACCTGACCCACATGTCTTTGAGTCACCTGACCCACATGTCTTTGATTCACCTGTCTTACATGTCTTTGAGTCACCTGTCCTACATATCTTTGAGTCACCTGACCTACATGTCTTTGAGTCACCTGTCCTACATGTCTTTGAGTCACCTGACCTACATGTCTTTGAGTCACCTGACCTACATGTCTTTGAGTCACCTGACCTACATGTCTGAGTCACCTGACCTACATGTCTTTGAGTCACCTGTCCTACATGTCTTTGAGTCACCTGACCTACATGTCTTTGAGTCACCTGACCTACATGTCTTTGAGTCACCTGACCTACATGTCTTTGAGTCACCTGACCTACACGTCTTTGAGTCACCTGACCTACATGTCTTTGAGTCACCTGACCTACATGTCTTTGGGTCACCTGACCTACATGTCTTTGAGTCACCTGACCTACATGTCTTTGAGTCACCTGACCTACATGTCTTTGGGTCACCTGACCTACATGTCTTTGAGTCACCTGACCTACATGTCTTTGGGTCACGTGACCTACATGTCTTTGAGTCACCTGACCTACATGTCTTTGGGTCACCTGACCTACATGTCTTTGAGTCACCTGACCTACATGTCTTTGAGTCACCTGACCTACATGTCTTTGGGTCACCTGACCTACATGTCTTTGAGTCACCTGACCTACATGTCTGAGTCACCTGACCTACATGTCTTTGAGTCACCTGACCTACATGTCTTTGAGTCACCTGACCTACATGTCTTTGGGTCACCTGACCTACATGTCTTTGAGTCACCTGACCTACATGTCTGAGTCACCTGACCTACATGTCTGAGTCACCTGACCTACATGTCTTTGAGTCACCTGACCTACATGTCTTTGAGTCACCTGACCTACATGTCTTTGAGTCACCTGACCTACATGTCTTTGAGTCACCTGACCTACATGTCTTTGAGTCACCTGACCTACATGTCTTTGGACTGTGGGGGGAAACCGGAGCACCTGGAGGAAACCCACGCACACAAGGGGACAACATGCAAACTCTGCACAAAGGACGACCCCCAAGGTTGGACTACCCCGGGGCTCGAACCCAGAACCTTCTGCACATGGTTTCCCGAGATGAAGGTGGGAGGGATAATTTATAGAGGGGGACCCACGGAAGTGCCCGTGGGGGAACAGGAACTAAACAGACGTTCCGCATAGTGACTGTGGAGGCATAGCGTGTCAGGTTAACAACAGTTTAGTAACTACACACAGAGTTTGTGTTGTTATGATCCCACATATTACGACGGTATAAACGAGTCTGTTCCATGAAGAAGGGACAGATGTTTCAGCTTGTAGTTTTGGTTTGTGTTAAAATCCCGGAACTCCCCACATACCGAATATCGTCATGGCAACCTGGTTAACACACTTCACCAGTAGGTGTCACTAAAGACCCAGTATTAACATATGCCTGTAACAAGAGATGCCCCCACGTATTGTGCGTAACCACAACCGTCACCACTAGGAGGCGCTAAGCGGAAGATGCCAGGTTTGACTATGGGGAGCGTGAGAAACTCCCCATATAATAAAGAAGGATAACTGGATGATGTGTTTTGGCGAACTTCCACACGTTGGCAACATGTGTGATGCGCTGTTCGAGCCCCGGGGGGGGGGGGGGGACTGCTGAGCTGGTTGTGAAGCGCGCTGAGCGGCTGCAGCGAGAAACGCGTTTTATAAAGTACAACTTTTTATTATTCAACCCTTTCAAATGTGCAAACAACGTGGCAACAACACTTCCACATCAGAACATTAGGGGGCGCATACGAAGGACGGACCGACAAAAGGAGAAAAGATAACAGATGCGAGGCTGATAACAGCACTATAAAATACATTGGAAATAACAGGGCGAGGGCTTTATTATAGTCTTCTAGTATAGTGACTAATTAATATAATTAATATAATAAAATAATAAGATAATAAGATAAAAGCCGCGTCTTGTCTTCCGTGACTTTGAGGGCCTTTGTAGAAGCAAGAAACTCCCTGTGAAACACACAAGTTGGGCCTCACGTTCATCTGTTCCGATGTGTGTCTAGAAAACGTCTCTTTGCTACTGTCCATGACGAGTCCACCAGCCACGTCCTGCACACAGACGGTTCCGGTCCGAGAACCCCGGTGGAGCCCGTCATGTGCCTCAAGCCGTGACGTTTCAGTGTCGTCACAAAGCAGCTGCTGCTGCAGTATAAACGCAGCCTGGCTGAGTGCAGAGCGGCCTGCAGCCGCCCCCCGCCCGGCTCTCTGGGGACCACGCCGCCCCCCGCCCCACCGGCTCAGCCGCCCCCCGCCCCACCGGCTCAGCCGCCCCCCGCCCGGCTCTCTTGAGGACCACGCTGCCCACCCGGCCCACCGGCTCAGCCGCCCCCCGCCCGGCTCTCTGGGGACCACGCTGCCCACTCGTCCCACCGGCTCAGCCGCCCCCCGCCCGGCTCTCTGGGGACCACGCTGCCCACCCGGCCCACCGGCTCAGCCGCCCCCCGCCCGGCTCTCTTGAGGACCACGCTGCCCACCCGGCCCACCGGCTCAGCCGCCCCCCGCCCGGCTCTCTTGAGGACCACGCTGCCCACCCGGCCCACCGGCTCAGCCGCCCCCCGCCCGGCTCTCTGGGGACCACGCTGCCCACCCGTCCCACCGGCTCAGCCGCCCGGCTCTCTGGGGACCACGCCGCCCCCCGTCCCACCGGCTCAGCCGCCCGGCTCTCTGGGGACCACGCCGCCCCCCGCCCCACCGGCTCAGCCGCCCGGCTCTCTGGGGACCACGCCGCCCCCCGCCCCACCGGCTCAGCCGCCCCCCGCCCGGCTCTCTGAGGACCACGCTGCCACCCGCCCCCCACCCGGCTCTCTCGGGACCACGCTGCCCACCCGCCCCAGCGGCTCAGCCGCCCCCCGCCCGGCTCTCTCGGGACCGTCTTTGACCATCTCACGTCACAGGACTGTTGCAACCGACACACAGGACTGTTACAACTGACACACAAGAATGTTACAACCGACACACAGGACTGTTACAACCGACACACAGGACTGTTACAACCGACACACAGGACTGTTACAACTGACACACAAGACTGTTACAACCGACACACAGGACTGTTACAACCGACACACAACACTGTTACAACCGACACACAGGACTGTTACAACCGACACACAGGACTGTTACAACCGACACACAGGGCTGTTACAACCGACACACAGGACTGTTACCGACACACAGGACTGTTACAACCGACACACAGGACTGTTACAACCGACACACAGGGCTGTTACAACCGACACACAGGACTGTTACAACCGACACACAGGACTGTTACAACCGACACACAGGGCTGTTACAACCGACACACAGGACTGTTACCGACACACAGGACTGTTACAACCGACACACAGGACTGTTACCGACACACAGGGCTGTTACAACCGACACACAGGACTGTTACCGACACACAGGACTGTTACAACCGACACACAGGGCTGTTACAACCAACACACAGGACTGTTACAACCGACACACAGGACTGTTACAACCGACACACAGGACTGTTACCGACACACAGGACTGTTACCGACACACAGGACTGTTACAACCGACACACAGGACTGTTACCGACACACAGGACTGTTACAACCGACACACAGGACTGTTACAACTGACACACAGGGCTGTTACAACCGACACACAGGGCTGTTACAACCGACACACAGGACTGTTACCGACACACAGGACTGTTACCGACACACAGGACTGTTACAACCGACACACAGGACTGTTACCGACACACAGGACTGTTACAACCGACACACAGGACTGTTACCGACACACAGGGCTGTTACAACTGACACACAGGGCTGTTACAACCGACACACAGGGCTGTTACCGACACACAGGACTGTTACAACCGACACACAGGACTGTTACCGACACACAGGGCTGTTACAACTGACACACAGGACTGTTACCGACACACAGGACTGTTACCGACACACAGGACTGTTACCGACACACAGGACTGTTACAACCGACACACAGGACTGTTACCGACACACAGGACTGTTACAACCGACACACAGGACTGTTACAACCGACACACAGGACTGTTACAACCGACACACAGGACTGTTACCGACACACAGGGCTGTTACAACGGACACACAGGGCTGTTACAACCGACACACAGGACTGTTACCGACACACAGGACTGTTACCGACACACAGGACTGTTACCGACACACAGGACTGTTACAACCGACACACAGGACTGTTACAACTGACACACAGGACTGTTACCGACACACAGGGCTGTTACAACCGACACACAGGACTGTTACCGACACACAGGACTGTTACAACCGACACACAGGACTGTTACCGACACACAGGGCTGTTACAACTGACACACAGGACTGTTACCGACACACAGGGCTGTTACAACCGACACACAGGGCTGTTACAACCGACACACAGGACTGTTACAACCGACACACAGGACTGTTACCGACACACAGGACTGTTACAACCGACACACAGGACTGTTACCGACACACAGGGCTGTTACAACCGACACACAGGACTGTTACCGACACACAGGACTGTTACAACCGACACACAGGACTGTTACCGACACACAGGGCTGTTACAACTGACACACAGGGCTGTTACCGACACACAGGACTGTTACCGACACACAGGGCTGTTACAACCGACACACAGGACTGTTACCGACACACAGGGCTGTTACAACCGACACACAGGGCTGTTACCGACACACAGGACTGTTACAACCGACACACAGGACTGTTACAACCGACACACAGGACTGTTACAACTGACACACAGGGCTGTTACAACTGACACACAGGACTGTTACCGACACACAGGACTGTTACAACCGACACACAGGGCTGTTACCGACACACAGGGCTGTTACAACTGACACACAGGGCTGTTACCGACACACAGGACTGTTACCGACACACAGGACTGTTACAACCGACACACAGGACTGTTACCGACACACAGGACTGTTACAACCGACACACAGGGCTGTTACAACTGACACACAGGACTTACCGACACACAGGACTGTTACCGACACACAGGACTGTTACCGACACACAGGACTGTTACAACCGACACACAGGACTGTTACCGACACACAGGACTGTTACAACCGACACACAGGACTGTTACAACCGACACACAGGACTGTTACCGACACACAGGACTGTTACAACCGACACACAGGACTGTTACCGACACACAGGGCTGTTACAACTGACACACAGGACTGTTACAACTGACACACAGGACTGTTACCGACACACAGGGCTGTTACCGACACACAGGACTGTTACCGACACACAGGACTGTTACAACCGACACACAGGGCTGTTACAACTGACACACAGGACTGTTACAACTGACACACAGGACTGTTACCGACACACAGGACTGTTACAACTGACACACAGGGCTGTTACAACTGACACACAGGACTGTTACCGACACACAGGACTGTTACAACTGACACACAGGGCTGTTACCGACACACAGGACTGTTACCGACACACAGGACTGTTACAACTGACACACAGGACTGTTACAACTGACACACAGGACTGTTACCGACACACAGGACTGTTACAACCGACACACAGGACTGTTACCGACACACAGGACTGTTACAACCGACACACAGGACTGTTACAACCGACACACAGGGCTGTTACAACTGACACACAGGACTTACCGACACACAGGACTGTTACCGACACACAGGACTGTTACCGACACACAGGACTGTTACAACCGACACACAGGACTGTTACCGACACACAGGACTGTTACAACCGACACACAGGACTGTTACAACCGACACACAGGACTGTTACCGACACACAGGACTGTTACAACCGACACACAGGACTGTTACCGACACACAGGGCTGTTACAACTGACACACAGGACTGTTACAACTGACACACAGGACTGTTACCGACACACAGGGCTGTTACCGACACACAGGACTGTTACCGACACACAGGACTGTTACAACCGACACACAGGGCTGTTACAACTGACACACAGGACTGTTACAACTGACACACAGGACTGTTACCGACACACAGGACTGTTACAACTGACACACAGGGCTGTTACAACTGACACACAGGACTGTTACCGACACACAGGACTGTTACAACTGACACACAGGGCTGTTACCGACACACAGGACTGTTACCGACACACAGGACTGTTACAACTGACACACAGGACTGTTACAACTGACACACAGGACTGTTACCGACACACAGGACTGTTACAACCGACACACAGGACTGTTACCGACACACAGGGCTGTTACAACCGACACACAGGACTGTTACCGACACACAGGGCTGTTACAACTGATACACAGGGCTGTTACAACCGACACACAGGACTGTTACCGACACACAGGACTGTTACAACCGACACACAGGACTGTTACCGACACACAGGACTGTTACAACCGACACACAGGACTGTTACCGACACACAGGGCTGTTACAACTGACACACAGGGCTGTTACCGACACACAGGACTGTTACCGACACACAGGACTGTTACAACCGACACACAGGGCTGTTACCGACACACAGGGCTGTTACAACTGACACACAGGACTGTTACCGACACACAGGGCTGTTACAACCGACACACAGGGCTGTTACCGACACACAGGGCTGTTACAACTGACACACAGGACTTACCGACACACAGGACTGTTACCGACACACAGGACTGTTACAACCGACACACAGGACTGTTACCGACACACAGGACTGTTACAACCGACACACAGGACTGTTACAACCGACACACAGGACTGTTACCGACACACAGGACTGTTACAACCGACACACAGGACTGTTACCGACACACAGGGCTGTTACAACTGACACACAGGGCTGTTACAACCGACACACAGGACTGTTACCGACACACAGGACTGTTACAACCGACACACAGGACTGTTACCGACACACAGGACTGTTACAACCGACACACAGGACTGTTACCGACACACAGGGCTGTTACAACTGACACACAGGGCTGTTACCGACACACAGGACTGTTACCGACACACAGGACTGTTACAACCGACACACAGGGCTGTTACAACTGACACACAGGACTGTTACAACTGACACACAGGACTGTTACCGACACACAGGACTGTTACAACTGACACACAGGGCTGTTACAACTGACACACAGGACTGTTACCGACACACAGGACTGTTACAACTGACACACAGGGCTGTTACCGACACACAGGACTGTTACCGACACACAGGACTGTTACAACTGACACACAGGACTGTTACAACTGACACACAGGACTGTTACCGACACACAGGACTGTTACAACCGACACACAGGACTGTTACCGACACACAGGGCTGTTACAACCGACACACAGGACTGTTACCGACACACAGGGCTGTTACAACTGATACACAGGGCTGTTACAACCGACACACAGGACTGTTACCGACACACAGGACTGTTACAACCGACACACAGGACTGTTACCGACACACAGGACTGTTACAACCGACACACAGGACTGTTACCGACACACAGGGCTGTTACAACTGACACACAGGGCTGTTACAACTGACACACAGGACTGTTACCGACACACAGGACTGTTACAACCGACACACAGGGCTGTTACCGACACACAGGACTGTTACCGACACACAGGGCTGTTACAACTGACACACAGGGCTGTTACCGACACACAGGACTGTTACCGACACACAGGACTGTTACAACCGACACACAGGGCTGTTACAACTGACACACAGGACTGTTACCGACACACAGGGCTGTTACAACCGACACACAGGGCTGTTACCGACACACAGGGCTGTTACAACTGACACACAGGACTTACCGACACACAGGACTGTTACAACCGACACACAGGACTGTTACCGACACACAGGACTGTTACAACCGACACACAGGACTGTTACAACCGACACACAGGACTGTTACCGACACACAGGACTGTTACAACCGACACACAGGACTGTTACCGACACACAGGACTGTTACAACCGACACACAGGACTGTTACCGACACACAGGGCTGTTACAACTGACACACAGGGCTGTTACAACCGACACACAGGACTGTTACCGACACACAGGACTGTTACAACCGACACACAGGACTGTTACCGACACACAGGACTGTTACAACCGACACACAGGACTGTTACCGACACACAGGACTGTTACAACCGACACACAGGACTGTTACCGACACACAGGGCTGTTACAACTGACACACAGGGCTGTTACCGACACACAGGACTGTTACCGACACACAGGACTGTTACAACCGACACACAGGGCTGTTACAACTGACACACAGGACTGTTACAACTGACACACAGGACTGTTACCGACACACAGGACTGTTACAACTGACACACAGGGCTGTTACAACTGACACACAGGACTGTTACAACTGACACACAGGACTGTTACCGACACACAGGACTGTTACAACTGACACACAGGACTGTTACAACTGACACACAGGACTGTTACCGACACACAGGACTGTTACAACTGACACACAGGACTGTTACAACTGACACACAGGACTGTTACCGACACACAGGACTGTTACAACTGACACACAGGGCTGTTACAACTGACACACAGGACTGTTACAACTGACACACAGGACTGTTACAACTGACACACAGGACTGTTACAACCGACACACAGGACTGTTACAACTGACACACAGGACTGTTACAACCGACACACAGGACTGTTACAACTGACACACAGGACTGTTACAACTGACACACAGGACTGTTACCGACACACAGGACTGTTACAACTGACACACAGGGCTGTTACAACTGACACACAGGACTGTTACAACTGACACACAGGACTGTTACAACTGACACACAGGACTGTTACAACCGACACACAGGACTGTTACAACTGACACACAGGACTGTTACAACCGACACACAGGACTGTTACAACTGACACACAGGACTGTTACAACCGACACACAGGACTGTTACAACCGACACACAGGACTGTTACAACTGACACACAGGACTGTTACAACTGACACACAGGACTGTTACAACCGACACACAGGACTGTTACCGACACACAGGCCTGTTACAACTGACACACAGGACTGTTACCGACACACAGGACTGTTACAACTGACACACAGGACTGTTACAACTGACACACAGGACTGTTACCGACACACAGGACTGTTACAACTGACACACAGGGCTGTTACAACTGACACACAGGACTGTTACCGACACACAGGACTGTTACAACCGACACACAGGACTGTTACCGACACACAGGCCTGTTACAACTGACACACAGGACTGTTACCGACACACAGGATGTAATGTTCTGTGCCCTCTGGCTATGTTAACTTATAACATTAATAAAGCAAGGACGACTTCTCTCGTGCTGGGCGTTTATTCACCGACCGGATTCCCACTGACGTTGTTACGTACATCACGTGACTTTGTTGTGGCGCTACGGAAAGCCGTAAGGGACATTAGCAAATCAAATATTGCTAGCAAATATTACACAGGACTGTTACAACCGACACACTCGGGATTTTGCGACGATTTCTTCAAGATTGTTTTGCGGCTATAAAATGAGTCGGAGTTCCGTCGGGGACTTAAAATCGGGGCAGAGGTGGGCTGATGTAGACCAGCCGTAAGCTGTTTGCTAAAATGTAGTTTCTGTTGCCACGTGTCAGTCAGCAGCTTTGCCCAGACACGTGCTAACTGACTGCTTGCCCGCTAAGTGAGGGGAGGTGACGTGATGGACATTATGAGATCATTATGTCGGGCTGTCCCCAGATCCTGGGCAGACATGTTCTACTGGTACATGGTACTCACCTGGATAGTTTATACTCACTTGGTACTCACCTGGATATTTTATACTCACTTGGTACTCACCTGGATAGTTTATACTCACTTGGTACTCACCTGGATAGTTTATACTCACTTGGTACTCACCTGGACAGTTTATACTCACTTGGTACTCACCTGGATATTTTATACTCACTTTGTAATGTCCGTAGACGCCTTGTCTTACTGACATAAGAATAATTCAAGAACGAGCCGACTTCGTAGGTTCTTAACTGTGTAGCTTTTACTAGCGTTCATCCGAGTTACAACCTTCATAACATGCGCTTCTCACTTCCTGTATACGTCACATGCACTGCACGTACATCCGTGAGTAGGTCAAGTTAAACACGTGACCTTTCATTCATTACATCTCCCCCTCTAAGATTATTTTCTAAACATTTCTCTGAACATTTACTGCCAACAATTTTAACCTGTATATCACCCCCCTTTTCACAAAAAATTAAAAATCTCCCACAGTACACAAGTCCATACGCCTCACAAATCCAGCCGGATTGCAGGCTTGCTCACCCTGCCAGAGCGAGTAACATATGGTGTGGAAGTTGGCATTTCTGCTGCTCGGGACTCATCCGTGTTTCCACTCTCCCCTGGAGTGACATGGTCAGGATCCCTGCTGACAGAGGTGAGTGTTTTGGGTGTGGCCAACAGGTGGCGCCTGTTCCTTCTGTAATGTTCACCTTGAGCTGTCTCCACTATGTAGGATCTGGGAGTGGAGCTCTGACTGTGAACAACTGCTGGCATTGTCCATGTTTTCTGTCCATCAGGTTTGGTGAGTACTGCGTCACCCGAGTTCAGTGGGCGCAGTGTCCGCACGCCGTTCCTGCGGTTGTAGTAGAAAGCCTGCCTCGATTTGGCTGCGGCGTCAGCGGTTTTGATCAGTTCCTCTTTAGGCCAGGCCGGTTTCAGGTTATGCTGCAATGTGGGTAAGGTGGTTCTGAGTCTCCTACCCATGAGCAATTCCGCTGGACTGGCTCCAGTGGAAGAAGAGGGTGTAGCTCTGTATGTCAACAGGGCGAGGAGAGGGTCTTCCTGCCTTAATATGCTTTTGGCTATCTGAACAGCCCTCTCTGCCTGTCCATTACTCTGGGGGTAGTGTGGGCTTGAAGTCACATGGATGAAATCATAATCCTCACTGAACCTCCTCATCTCTTCTGAAACTAGCTGTGGCCCATTATCACTAACTACAATTTCAGGGATACCAAAACGTGCAAATGTAGCCTTCAGCCTAGCTACAACCTGACTGCTAGTAGTTGTTGGTAGATTTAGGATCTCCAAAAACCTGGAATAATAGTCAGACACTATCAAGTAGTTTTGCTTTTTGTACTCACACAGGTCTATGCCAACTTTCTGCCATGGTCTGGATGGGAGCTCACTTGACATTAAAGGCTCTTTTCTCTGTGTGTTCTTGTGTTCTCTGCAGAATTGACATTGCTGTATCTTTGTTGTAATGTGCTCTGTCATTTTGGGCCACCACACTGACTGGCTAGCTCTCTCTCTGCACTTAGCTATCCCCTGGTGCCCGTCGTGTATTCTGTCTAAGATCACCTCCCTCATCTCTGTGGGAATGACGATACGACTGCCTCTGATGACTAAACCATCTACCTCAGATAACTCTCCTCTCACCTGATAAAAGTCTCTGACTGTCTCCGGCACTTTATCGACATACTCAGGCCAGCCGTGTCTGATGAAGCCCAACACTGTCTGGAGCTGCAGATCCCCATCCGTGCTCTGTTTTATCTCCTGCATCCTTTGAGGTGTGGCAGGCACCTGGCACACGATGGCATCAATGTGCGCTGCAACATCATCATGAGAAGCACCATCTCCGTAGCACTGCTCTGGGCCTCTGGAGAGTGCATCAGCCACAGCTAAAGTTTTGCCTGGTGCGTATTCAGCCACTGCATTGAAACGCATCAGCCTCATTAACAGTCTCTGGCACCTAATGGGCACATTATCCAAGTCTTTGCTGTTCATGAGGGGCACTAGTGGTTTATGATCGGTGACAAGTCTGAAATTGTCAAGCCCAAACAAGTACTTCTCGAACCTTTCACATGCCCAGACGCTGGCTAAGCACTCTTTCTCGATCTGTGCGTACCTTGTCTCTGCGTCACTCAGCCGTCGGGAACAGTAGGCCACGGGCTTCCAGTGTTCCCCGTGCTGCTGGAGCAGAACGCCCCCCAGCCCGTAGCTGCTGGCATCTGCTGACACCACCGTAGCCTTAGTGACGTCATAAAAGGTGAGTACCGGGGCGGTGGCGAGTGCTGCTTTAAGGTCTTGGAATGCTGTGTTCTGTGCAGGTCCCCACAGCCACTCTGTCGTTGCTTTAAGCAGTCCATAAAGCGGCTGACCTACAGTGGACAGCTCTGGGACGTATTTTGCCAAATAGTTCACCATCCCGAGGAACCTCTTGAGTTCCGTCACGTTCTGGGGCTGAGGAAAGTTCTCTATTCCGGCCACTTTGTCCGGGTCAGGTCTGATGCCTGCCTCGTTGATGATATGACCAAGGAAGCGGACTTGTTTCTGTTTGAACTTGCATTTCGCTTGGTTCAGTTTGAGACCTGCTGTTTCAATGACCCCCAGCGCCTCTGCTAGGCGCCGGTCATGGATTTCCTCAGTCTCTCCATGTATAAGGATGTCGTCCATGTACACCTCTGTGCCCTCTAGCCCGGTCAGAGTTTCCGCCATCTTTCTCTGGAAAATCTCTGGAGCACTCGTTATACCAAATGGAAGGCGGCAGAAAGCATACCTCCCAAATGGGGTGATGAAAGTGGTGAGCCCCCTGCTGTCTTCATGCAAGGGGATCTGGTAAAACCCACTTGCTGCATCCAACGTTGTGAAGAACTTTGACCCTGCGAGCCTTGGCATTATTTCCTCCATAGTGGGCAGCACGTATTTCTCACGTTTCACCGCTCGATTCAGCCTCCTGAGGTCAGCGCAGCAGCGAACCTCTTTCTTGTTCGGTTTCAGCACCGGCACCATAGCGGCGCACCATTCTGTGGGCTGAGTCACTTTTTCAATAATGCCCTCATTTTCCATGCGCTGCAGTTCTTTCTTAACCAGTGGTACAAGTGGCAGTGGTATCCGTCTGGCTGTATGCACCGCGTATGGCTGGGCACCCTCCACCAGAGCTATTTTCACTGGGTCTGTTTTCAGCAGTCCACTTGAACCGAAAACTCCACTGACCTCATTCATCCGCTTCACTAGACCCATCTCCACTGCCTCTGGACGACTCAGCAGACAGCTGCCTCTCCCCTTGATCACATACACTGGAAAGGAGTATTGTTTCTCCTTGTATTTGGTTGTGGCTTGAAACTGTCCTATGCAGCTGATGTTTCCACCTGGGCTTATGAAGCATGTGTCAGGAGGTCCCAGTTTTATGTTTGGCTTCAGCTTTTTAAATGTCCCTTGGTTGATAACAGTAGCGTCAGCCCCCGTGTCAATTTTAAAGGTTATTGGTACATCACTTATTGTTAAACTAACAGTCCAATCTTCCTGACTGCTCTCTTTGCCAACTTCTCCCAGAAAGTACAGCTGTTTAACCTCTTCAGTGACTTCTCTCACCGCTTTAGAGTGACATACACGCTCCCAATGTCCCTTTTTATGACACTTGTTGCACTTACTGTTCGTTGCAGGACACTTCCGCTCATCGGTGTGCTGCGTCTTGCCGCACCTCCCGCATTCGTCTACTTTGTTGGTTGCCGGACTGCCGCCACCATGACGCTGTCCGCCCTTTTTGTTTTGGCGTTCGTCCCGCCATCGGACAACATTGACGTTAGCCAGCAGGGCCTCTGGTTGGTTAGCTTGGAGGCTGAGCTGCTTTGTTATTGCCTCCGCCTGGCGCACTTGTTCAATGACTTTCACCAGAGTAAGGTCCGCTGTGAGCTGGAACTGACGGGAGAGCACCTTATCTTTTATGCCCACTACCAGACGATCTCTGATATGTTCATCCCTCTTGTCCCCAAACTCACAGTGTTCAGACAGCTCATACAATGTCCGGATGTACATCTCCGCTGTCTCTCCTGGCTGCTGGCTACGTTGATAGAAGCACGCCCTCTCATGTATGATGTTACGGCGGGGAATAAAGTAGTCGTCGAACTTTTTCAGTACGATATCATAGTCCACTTTATCACCCTCCGCCGCGAAGTCAAACGAGCTGAATATCTTTTCAGCCTCGCCGCCCATTGCATAAATCAGCGAACTCACTTGAATCTCCCCGTCGTCTTTATCCAGCTTTGTCGCGAGCCTGAAGCGCGAAAACCGTTGTCTCCACTCCGGCCATTCAACGGGGCAGTCAAACTTGAATTCACTCGGCGGATTAAACTTCGGCATGACCGCTCGTGTTCCGATACACAGACTATTCTGACACCATGTAATGTCCGTAGACGCCTTGTCTTACTGACATAAGAATAATTCAAGAACGAGCCGACTTCGTAGGTTCTTAACTGTGTAGCTTTTACTAGCGTTCATCCGACATACAACCTTCATAACATGCGCGTCTCACTTCCTGTATACGTCACATGCACTGCACGTACATCCGTGAGTAGGTCAAGTTAAACACGTGACCTTTCATTCATTACACACTTGGTACTCACCTGGATAGTTTATACTCACTTGATACTCACCTGGATATTTTATACTCACTTGGTACTCACCTGGATAGTTTATACTCACTTGGTACTCACCTGGATAGTTTATATTCACTTGATACTCACCTGGATAGTGTATACTCACTTGGTACTCACCTGGATAGTTTATACTCACTTGGTACTCACCCGGATAGTTTATACTCACTTGGTACTCACCTGGATAGTTTATACTCACTTGGTACTCACCTGGATATTTTATACTCACTTGGTACTCACCTGGGTATTTTATATTCACTTGGTACTCACCTGGATATTTATACTCAATTGGTACTCACCTGGGTATTTTATATTCACTTGGTACTCACCTGGATATTTATACTCACTTGGTACTCACCTGGATAGTTTATACTCACTTGGTACTCACCTGGATATTTATATTCAATTGGTACTCACCTGGGTATTTTATACTCACTTGGTACTCACCTGGATATTTATACTCACTTGGTACTCACCTGGATAGTGTATACTCACTTGGTACTCACCTGGATAGTTTATACTCACTTGGTACTCACCCGGATAGTTTATACTCACTTGGTACTCACCTGGATAGTTTATACTCACTTGGTACTCACCTGGATATTTTATACTCACTTGGTACTCACCTGGGTATTTTATATTCACTTGGTACTCACCTGGATATTTATACTCAATTGGTACTCACCTGGGTATTTTATATTCACTTGGTACTCACCTGGATATTTATACTCACTTGGTACTCACCTGGATAGTTTATACTCACTTGGTACTCACCTGGATATTTATATTCAATTGGTACTCACCTGGGTATTTTATACTCACTTGGTACTCACCTGGATATTTATACTCACTTGGTACTCACCTGGATAGTTTATACTCACTTGGTACTCACCTGGGTATTTTATACTGACTTGGTACTCACCTGGACATTTGGTTTTGAAACAAATGATGGTCCTTTCTCCAAACCTCTCAGGGTGGCGGGCATGCTGGAGCCTATCCCAGCAGCCACTAGGCGGCAGGCAGGGAGACACCCTG
Source organism: Lampris incognitus (assembly GCF_029633865.1). Classification (NCBI taxonomy): domain Eukaryota; kingdom Metazoa; phylum Chordata; class Actinopteri; order Lampriformes; family Lampridae; genus Lampris; species Lampris incognitus. The sequence continues at coordinate 1,936,015 of NC_079230.1, read as the reverse complement.
GACAGGCCGCCAGGCCATCACAGGGCCCACACATTCACACCTAGGGACAATTTAATACGGTGAGTCACCTGACCTACATGTCTTTGGACTGTGGGAGGAAAACGGGACTCCCTGGAGGAAACCCACAAAGACACGGGGAGAACATGCAAACTCCACGCAGAGGATGACCCGGGACGACCCCCAAGGTTGAACTACCCCGGGGCTCGAACACAGGATCTTCTTGCTGTGAGGTGACCGCGCTAACCACTGCACCACCGTGCCGCCATGAGAGAGTCATGCCTGATCAAAATCTCTGGGATGAGTGTGTACCAGTTATCCTTATTTTGGAGGATCTGTGTTTTACCGGAAACACTTGGAAGACGGTACACAAGGAGACAACATCTGAAACTGGAGGGGAACAGAGACACAGATGGATATTGTCACTGCAAGCAAGACGCATCAGAAGAAATGGTTTGTTGTAAAAAGGAATCTTGCCCTGTTTCGGTTTCACCTCTCTTGCCTTTTTATACAGAAAGTCCCAAAGACATGGTGCTGCCCACACTGCAGAAAACCTCCTGAATTCAAGTCAAAGAAGAGGACAGCTAAGCAAAAACCAACAAATCAAAGTTATGCAGAAAAAGCAGAGAACTTAGGAAAGATTTGTGTTTGTGGAAAAGTGCCCAACATCAGTGAGCAACTGTTGCAATGCCAGTCAGCAGCAGCCCACTGCCGCCGTTCAGCTGCTAGTCACTTCGGGCCTGCATTTCATCTCGTTTCGCTCTGGGTTTCAAATTGGTCATGTCCAAGTTGTAAGCTGGGTACCCAATCAGGACTCCATCTGTCCCATGGCCGTGCAGCTGCGCCACTCAAAAAGGGCTCACCAACACGGTCACTTGTCAAGCTCATTTCAGCTAGGGCTTGGGCTTGTTCTCCTTGGTGCCTGATGGTTTTCTCTTGGGCTTGTTCTCCTTGGTGCCTGATGGTTTTCTCTTGGGCTTGTTCTCCTTGGTGCCTGATGGTTTTCTCTTGTGCTTGTTCTCCTTGGGGCCTGATGGTTTTCTCTTGGGCTCGTTCTCCTGCGTGCCTGATGGTTTTCTCTTGGGCTTGTTCTTCTTTGTGCCTGATGGTTTTCTCTTGGGCTTGTTCTCCTTGGTGCCTGATGGTTTTCTCTTGGGCTTGTTCTCCTTGGGGCCTGATGGTTTTCTCTTGGGCTTGTTCTCCTTGGTGCCTGATGGTTTTCTCTTGGGCTTGTTCTCCTTGGTGCCTGATGGTTTTCTCTAGGGCTTGTTCTCCTTGGGGCCTGATGGTTTTCTCTTGGGCTTGTTCTCCTTGGTGCCTGATGGTTTTCTCTTGGGCTTGTTCTCCTTGGTGCCTGATGGTTTTCTCTTGTGCTTGTTCTCCTTGGGGCCTGATGGTTTTCTCTTGGGCTCGTTCTCCTGCGTGCCTGATGGTTTTCTCTTGTGCTTGTTCTCCTTGGTGCCTGATGGTTTTCTCTTGGGCTCGTTCTCCTGCGTGCCTGATGGTTTTCTCTTGGGCTTGTTCTTCTTTGTGCCTGATGGTTTTCTCTTGGGCTTGTTCTCCTTGGTGCCTGATGGTTTTCTCTTGGGCTTGTTCTCCTTGGGGCCTGATGGTTTTCTCTTGGGCTTGTTCTCCTTGGTGCTTGATGGTTTTCGCTTGGGCTTGTTCTCCTTGGTGCCTGATGGTTTTCTCTTGGGCTTGTTCTCCTTGGTGCCTGATGGTTTTCTCTTGGGCTTGTTCTCCTTGGTGCCTGATGGTTTTCTCTTGGGCTTGTTCTCCTGCGTGCCTGATGGTTTTCTCTTGGGCTTGTTCTCCTTGGTGCCTGATGGTTTTCTCTTGGACTTGTTCTCCTTGGTGCCTGATGGTTTTCTCTTGGGCTTGTTCTCCTTGGTGCCTGATGGTTTTCTATTGGGCTTGTTCTCCTGCGTGCCTGAGGGTTTTCTCTTGGGCTTGTTCTTCTTTGTGCCTGATGGTTTTCTCTTGGGCTTGTTCTCCTTGGTGCTTGATGGTTTTCGCTTGGGCTTGTTCTCCTTGGTGCCTGATGGTTTTCTCTTGGGCTTGTTCTCCTTGGTGCCTGATGGTTTTCTCTTGGGCTTGTTCTCCTGCGTGCCTGATGGTTTTCTCTTGGGCTTGTTCTCCTTGGTGCCTGATGGTTTTCTCTTGGGCTTGTTCTCCTTGGTGCCTGATGGTTTTCTCTTGGGCTTGTTCTCCTTGGTGCCTGATGGTTTTCTCTTGGGCTTGTTCTCCTTGGTGCCTGATGGTTTTCTCTTGGGCTTGTTCTCCTGCGTGCCTGATGGTTTTCTCTTGGGCTTGTTCGTCTTTGTGCCTGATGGTTTTCTCTTGGGCTTGTTCTCCTTGGTGCCTGATGGTTTTCTCTTGGGCTTGTTCTCCTTGGTGCCTGATGGTTTTCTCTTGGGCTTGTTCTCCTTGGTGCCTGATGGTTTTCTCTTGGGCTTGTTCTCCTTGGTGCCTGATGGTTTTCTCTTGGGCTTGTTCTTCTTTGTGCCTGATGGTTTTCTCTTGGGCTTGTTCTCCTTGGTGCCTGATGGTTTTCTCTTGGGCTTGTTCTCCTTGGTGCCTGATGGTTTTCGCTTGGGCTTGTTCTCCTTGGTGCCTGATGGTTTTCTCTTGGGCTTGTTCTTCTTTGTGCCTGATGGTTTTCTCTTGGGCTTGTTCTCCTTGGTGCCTGATGGTTTTCTCTTGGGCTTGTTCTCCTTGGGGCCTGATGGTTTTCTCTTGGGCTTGTTCTCCTTGGTGCCTGACGGTTTTCTCTTGGGCTTGTTCTCCTTGGGGCCTGATGGTTTTCTCTTGGGCTTGTTCTCCTTGGTGCCTGATGGTTTTCACTTGGGCTTGTTCTCCTTGGGGCCTGATGGTTTTCTCTTGGGCTTGTTCTCCTTGGGGCCTGATGGTTTTCTCTTGGGCTTGTTCTCCTTGGGGCCTGGTGGTTTTCTCTTGGGCTTGTTCTCCTTGGGGCCTGATGGTTTTCTCTTGGGCTTGTTCTCCTTGGGGCCTGATGGTTTTCTCTTGGGCTTGTTCTCCTTGGGGCCTGATGGTTTTTGGAATATGACAAAACGAGAAGTGTGTACATTTATCACTACTATTACCACACTGGTAAATTAAACAAAACGAAGACAATTTTGCTGTTAAAGTGCAACTCACCCACAGCATTCTTATCCTGCAACATGGCTGACAGCACATTTTTGGTGACTTTTGGTCACGTGTTCGAACACACACAATACCAGTCAGACAGACAGACAGACAGGTGATATACCAGCAGACAGACAGGTGGACAGACACAACAGAATCCAGGAGACTTTGTGGCTGTAAAAACAGGTTTTATTCATTGTTTCCAACCTGTCGCCCACCATCATTTCTTGTCTGGCTCCACAGCAGCAGAGGAGCCTTCCCATAATCCCATGGGGCACCAGAGTTCTCCACACATTATTAATAATGACATGATTGACCGGTGTGTGAATGACCTCAGCTGTTCATTCTCCTTCTTACAAAAACCATTTCCTGCTTACAACACTGCTGTGTGTGTGTGTGTGTGGTGTGTGTGTGTGTGTGCAGGGCAGGACTGTACAACATGTCAGTGATGCATGTTGACGGTGGGCTTTTTAGATGGGACATACTGCTTTTAACACTGACTCATACTGTTATTCACCTAAGAAGTGTGTGTGTGTGTGTGTGTGTGTGTGTGTGTGTGTGTGTGTGTGTGTGTGTGTGTGTGTGTCCTAGCGGTCCAGGAAGTAGATCTTGTAGAACTTGTTCATCTGTTCGAGGAAGATGAAGGTGAGGACAGTGTGAGGTCCTAGCCGGGCATAGTAAGGAGTGAAACCTTTCCACAGAGAGAAAAACCCCTCGTTCCTCACCACCTTCAACAACACCTCCTACACACACACACACAGACACACAGACACAGACACACACACACACCACACACACAGACACACACACACAAAGTGAGATAGATATAGATAGATAGACAGATAAATAGATAGACAGACAGACAGACAGACAGACAGACAGACAGACAGACAGACAGACAGATAGATAGATAGATAGATAGATAGATAGATAGATAGATAGATAGATAGATAGATAGATAGATAGACAGATAAATAGACAGATAGATAGATAGATAGATAGACAGATAAATAGACAGATAGATAGATAGATAGATAGATAGATAGATAGATAGATAAATAGACAGATAGATAGATATATAGATAGACAGATAAATAGACAGATAGATAGACAGATAGATGGATAGATAGATAGACAGATAAATAGACAGATAGACAGACAGACAGACAGACAGACAGACAGACAGATAGATAGATAGATAGATAGACAGATAGATAGACGGATAGATAGACAGATAGATAGACAGCTAGATAGATAGACAGATAGACAGATAGATAGATAGACAGATAGACAGATAGACAGATAGATAGACAGATAGACAGATAGATAGATAGATAGACAGATAGATAGATAGACAGATAGACAGATAGATAGACAGATAGATAGACAGATAGACAGATAGATAGACAGATAGATAGACAGATAGATAGACAGACAGACAGATAGATAGATAGACAGATAGATAGATAGATAGATAGATAGATAGACAGATAGATAGATAGACAGTAGACAGACAGATGTACGCTGATCAGCCAAAACATTAGAACCACTGACAGGTAAGTGAATAACATCTCGTTACAATGGCACCTGTCAAGGGGTGGGATATGTTGTCAAGGGGTGGGGTATGTTGTCAAGGGGTGGGATATGTTGTCAAGGGGTGGGGTATGTTGTCAAGCGGTGGGATATGTTGTCAAGGGGCGGGATATGTTGTCAAGGGGTGGGGTATGTTGTCAAGGGGTGGGGTATGTTGTCAAGGGGTGGGATATGTTGTCAAGGGGCGGGGTATGTTGTCAAGCGGTGGGATATGTTGTCAAGGGGCGGGCTACACTGGGCAGAGTGAGCAGACGAGATCATAGGCAGGGGTGCCCGACCAGTTGGTCGTGATCGACTGGTCGCTCGCAGGCTGACTGCCGGTCGATCGTGAGACGGTTTTGAAAAATGCAGTTAAAATTTTGAAAAAATAAATCTAAAAAAGAATCGGCAGTCCCTTGTGTTCAAATCTTGATTGACATTGGATCTGAGTAATCATTAAGAGGCAAGGTCTGCATTAGTCATTGGTCAGGTTCAACGTCAGTCAAGATATGACTGGTGCAGTATGTCCCTCACGAGCTCTGACGTACGAAGGCGTAACCTTACATTCACTGTCAGTGTCAAAGTGGAGACGAGGAGACGAGACTAATGTCAACAAGACCCACTTCTCTTTCATTTTCTTTTGAGTGTTCCGAGGCGACAAACAACAAAAATGGCAGAGGCCCAAAGATCGAAAACTTATCATTTCCACAATGAACGGGAGGAAGATTCTTCTTCGTTTCTTCCGACGCAGACTCCATCTGTCTAGTGTGGCTATACCGCAGAAGGGTCGTTTGGAGCGGCATTTTAAAATGGTGCACAAAAGCTATGATATTGTGTCACTGTATTGTTTGTGATAATATGTGGAGTGTCTGTTGTTGTCCATGTATGCGTTGTGCTGCAGTTTGTGTACCAAAAACAAATTCCACCGGCCTTGGTCATGTGGCTAATAAAACGATCTAAAACGATCTAAACTTCTTTGCGTTTTGGAATTTGGAAATGTTCCCGTCTGATGCAGGCATCGCGGTCTTTGGGGCCATGCTTATACGCAGCTCACCGCTCTTTTTCTCACGCACACCACTGAACTGACCAAGTCAGTTGGCTCATCGATTTTCTTTATCAGCCCCAAAGCGACCACTCTTTCCAACTCCTTTTTGAGGGCGTCACGTAGGGGAACAGGAACCCGTCTTGGGGCATGACCCCCAGCTCGTGCATTATCAGTGAGTGTAACTGAGTGAACAAATGGCAAGGTACCGAATTATTCTAGCCAACCAGTATGCAAACCAGAAAACTGCAGGAATTGTTTTTTTAAATTTATTTCTGATTTTTCCCTTTTTCTCCCAATTTAGTGGCCAATCAATCCCTGTTTTAGTTCAAACATCCACCCTCGTACTGCATGCATTCGCCAACTGCATCTCTCTGGCTGGCAGTCTCGAAGGAGTCGCCTCGCCACTTCCGTGACAAGGCGACTCCAAGCCAAACCACTGCTTTTTCCCCACACACACAGATGTGACGAACACAAGCTGACTCCTCCCCGGACTCTGACGAGACCGGGCGCGAACCATTTATTTTCTACGGCAAGTGATGAGCGGTACCAAGTCCCACCCATGCGAACACCCAGGAAGACAGTAGCCAATAGCTTTGAATTCATAAAACCATGCCTATTTTCGGTTATGATTCAAACTCCCAATGTTAAAAAATGTGTTCAGAAAGGGCATGTCAGTGTCTCTTTAAAGGATCTGCTGCTAACGTCTTGGTGCCAGACACCAGAGGAAACCTTCAGAGGTCTTGTGGAGTCCATGTCTCGATGGGTCAGAACTGTTTTGACGGCATGAGGGGGACCTACACAGTATTAGGCAGGTGGTTTTAATGTTTTGGCTAATTGCTGTAGATATCAATAACAGATATTAGATCTGAGATAGACAGATGATATACTACATGTACATAATAGATAGTATTTGATCTGAGACAGGCAGATATATATATATATATATATATATATATATATATATATATATATATATATATATAATTAGATCCAAGACAGATAGATACAAACTAACAGATATAGACAGACATATACATAAGATACTCACCAAACCGTTTTTATACTCTGGCTTTCCATCTATCATCCTCATGTTCTGAATCCTAAGAGGAAGAGAGCGAAACAGGATCAGAGAGAGGGAAAGAATTGGACTTTCTCTTGTAGGGCTGCACGGTATCAGGAAAACATGCGCCATGCCATAACGTTGGGGAATACCGCGATGACGATGTGACTCGTGATGAATAAACAAATATTGAAGTTTTAAAGTCTTTCGGCTTCAGGTTTGCTGCTAAGACGGAGGCCAGACGGTGAACAGCCTGTGCACACTGAATAAACACATGAAATGCAGTATTTCCATTCCAGCAACATGGCTTTACTGGAACACTGCCCCCGGCTACAGACACCATACTGACATGAACACATACCACCAAGCTGGCTGCATGGCAACACCGTTTCTCCATGGCTTCAACACAACATCTGGGCCGATTTAAATACAGCAGCTACTAGGAGGCTATAATATACACGATGACGTCACAGTCTCACTTAAAACCGGTGTCCTACCAGTCACTAATGCTGGAATTTTAGTTTTTACATTATATTTTGTTGCTACTGAGGCGGAATCAGCCAAGTGACACTACCACCTTTTTCCAGAAGGGGGCACTAAAGTCAACACAAACTGCATTAGCCATTTATAGCGGTTCAAGCAGACTTTTGCGATATGTATATCGTGCATGTGGATATCGCAATGAAGGAAAAGTTTCGATATATCGTGCAGCCCTAGAGGAGACTGGTAGAAACGTGTCCATGCTAATTAAATAACTGGTTAACCTGGCAGAAACGTGTGTCCATACTGGTTAAATAACTGGTTAACCTGGTAGAAACATGTGTCCATACTGGTTAACTAACTGGTTAACCTGGTAGAAACGTGTGTCCATACTGGTTAAATAACTGGTTAACCTGGTAGAAACATGTGTCCATACTGGTTAACTAACTGGTTAACCTGGTAGAAACGTGTGTCCATACTGGTTAAATAACTGGTTAACCTGGTAGAAACGTGTGTCCATACTGGTTAAATAACTGGTTAACCTGGTAGAAACGTGTGTCCATACTGGTTAAATAACTGGTTAACCTGGTAGAAACATGTGTCCATACTGGTTAAATAACTGGTTAACCTGGTAGAAACGTGTACCCATACTGGTTAACTAAATGGTTAACCCGGTAGAAACATGTGTCCATACTGGTTAACGAACTGGTTAACCCGGTAGAAACGTGTCCATACTGGTTAACTAACTGGTTAATCTGGTAGAAACATGTGTTCATACTGGTTAACTAACTGGTTAACCTGGCAGAAACGTGTGTCCATACTGGTTAAATAACTGGTTAACCTGGTAGAAACATGTGTCCATACTGGTTAACTAACTGGTTAACCTGGCAGAAACGTGTGTCCATACTGGTTAAATAACTGGTTAACCTGGTAGAAACGTGTGTCCATACTGGTTAAATAACTGGTTAACCTGGTAGAAACATGTGTCCATACTGGTTAAATAACTGGTTAACCTGGTAGAAACGTGTGTCCATACTGGTTAAATAACTGGTTAACCTGGTAGAAACGTGTACCCATACTGGTTAACTAAATGGTTAACCCGGTAGAAACGTGTGTCCATACTGGTTAACTAACTGGTTAACCTGGTAGAAACATGTGTCCATACTGGTTAACTAAATGGTTAACCCGGTAGAAACATGTGTCCATACTGGTTAACGAACTGGTTAACCCGGTAGAAACGTGTCCATACTGGTTAACTAACTGGTTAATCTGGTAGAAACATGTGTTCATACTGGTTAACTAACTGGTTAATCTGGTAGAAACGTGTCCATACTGGTTAACTAACTGGTTAATCTGGTAGAAACGTGTACCCATACTGGTTAACTAACTGGTTAATCTGGTACAAACATGTGTCCATACTGGTTAATGAACTGGTTAACCCGGTAGAAACGTGTCCATACTGGTTAACTAACTGGTTAATCTGGTAGAAACATGTGTTCATACTGGTTAACTAACTGGTTAATCTGGTAGAAACGTGTCCATACTGGTTAACTAACTGGTTAATCTGGTAGAAACATGTGTCCATACTGGTTAATGAACTGGTTAATCTGGTATAAGTATGTGTCCATACTGGTTAACTAACTGGTTAATCTGGTAGAAACGTGTGTCCATACTGGTTAAATAGCCGGTTAACCTGGTAGAAACACCTCACAGCAAGAAGGTCCTAGGTTCGAACCCCAGGGTTGTCCAACCTTGGGGGGTCGTCCCGGGTCCTTTCTGTGTGGAGTTTGCATGTTCTCCCTGTGTCTGCGGTGGGTTTTCTCCGGGTGCTCCGGTTTCCCACCCCATACAAAAAGACATGCATGTTAGGGTTAATACTCCTGTCTGTGTCCCTGACTGAGGCATGGCGAGACGAACTGGAGTTGGTCCCCGGGCGCTGCATGGCGGCTGCCCACTGCTCCTAGCTACACAGCTAGGATGGGTTACATGCAGAGGAAGAATTTCCCCACGGGGCTCAATAAAGTAATAAAAAAATAATAAAAAAAACGTGTCCGTACTGGTTAATCTGGTAGAAACATGTGTCCGTACTGGTTAACTAACTGGTTAACCTGGTAGAAACGTGTCCATACTGGTTAACCTGGTAGAAACATGTGTCCATATTGGTTAACAAACTAGTTAACTAACTGGTTAACCTGGTAGAAACATGTGTACATACTGGTTAACGAACTGGTTAATCTGGTAGAAACGTGTGTCCATACTGGTTAATGAACTGGTTAACCCGGTAGAAACGTGTCCATACTGGTTAACTAACTGGTTAATCTGGTAGAAACATGTGTTCATACTGGTTAACTAACTGGTTAATCTGGTAGAAACGTGTCCATACTGGTTAACTAACTGGTTAATCTGGTAGAAACGTGTCCATACTGGTTAACTAACTGGTTAATCTGGTAGAAACGTGTCCATACTGGTTAACTAACTGGTTAATCTGGTAGAAACGTGTACCCATACTGGTTAACTAACTGGTTAATCTGGTAGAAACATGTGTCCATACTGGTTAACTAACTGGTTAATCTGGTAGGGTTAACTACAGATGACTCACCTGGTCTTGACAATGTCCACAGGCATGGACGCCGCCGTGGTTACCAACCCACTGATCATGCTGGCACAGAAGTGACACAGAATGTCATCATTGAAATAACCTGAGAGAGAGAGACAGACAGAGAGACAGACAGACAGACAGACAGACAGACAGACAGACAGACAGACAGACAGACAGAGAGAGAGAGAGAGAGAGAGAGAGATTTTATATTTAAACCACCTTTAGTTCCACCGATGAAAGTGGATGAATAAAAAATGTTTACATCAGACCTGCTGTATCCTGAAACCCTTCAAATATGTGGTAAGTGTAAAAATGAAATTTCCTTATGAGTGTGGGAATAAAAAACACTGGTTCAAATTTTAGCTAATCAGTTGCTCCCCAAAGTCACAACTTCTGCGATTGGCTCTTAAATTAAATCAATATTGTTACTGTTAATTTAATAACGATAATAATAACAAAAATATTATCATTATTATTATAACTTCATTTACATTGCAATTTCTTTTTCCCCTTTTTCTCCCCAATTGTACTTGGCCAATTACCCCACTCTTCCGAGCTGTCCCGGTCGCTGCTCCACCTCCTCTGCTGATCTGGGGAGGGCTGCAGACTACCACATGCCTCCTCCCATACATGTGGAGTCACCAGCCGCTTCTTTTCTCCCGACAGTGAGGAGTTTCACCAGGGGGACGTAGCGCGTTGGAGGATCACGCTATTCTCTCCAGTTACCTCCCCGGAACAGGTGCCCCACCCGACCAGAGGAGGTGCTAGTGCAGCGACCAGGACACATACCCACTCCCGCCCGGAGACACGGCCAATTGTGTCTGTAGGTATGCCCGACCAAGCCGGAGGTAACACAGGGATTTGAACCAGTGATCCCTGTGTTGATAAGCAACAGAATAAACCGCTACACCACCCGGACGCCCGTATGGCACTTTTCTTAACAATATTACAAAGTGCTCTACACTACTACTACTACCATTACTATTACTACTACTGCTACTGCTACTTTCGGCTGCTCCCATTAGGGGGCGCCACAGCAGATCATCCGTTTCCATCTCTTCCTGTCCTCTGCATCTTCCTCTGTCACACCAGCCACCCACATGTCCTCCCTCACCACCTCCATAAACCTCCTCTTTGGCCTTCCTCTTCTCCTCTTCCCTGGCAGCTCCATATTCAGCATCCTTCTCCCAGTATACCCAGCATCTCTCCTCCACACATGTCCAAACCATCTCCATCTTGTCTCTCTTGCTTTGTCTCCAAACCGTCCAACCTGAGCTGTCCCTCTGATATACTGGTTCCTAATCCTGTCCTTCTTCATCACTCCCAGTGAAAATCTTATCATCTTCATCTCTGCCACCTCCAGCTCCTCCTCCTGTCTTTCATCAGTGCCACTGTCTCCAAACCATACAACATAGCTGGTCTCACCACCATCTTGTAAAGCTTCCCTTTCACTCACAGACACTTGAATCAGTTCATCTGGACACGTTTATTGAGAGAGAAACGTTTCATCATCATCTAAGTGACCTCTTCAGTCTCCCCTGACTGCAGGTACCCCATCCTTATAACCAATACAGTGACTGCAGGTACCCCACCCTTATAACCAATACAGTGACTGCAGGTACCCCCACCCTTATAACCAATACAGTGACTGTAGGTGTCCCCACCCTTATAACCAATACAGTGACTGCAGGTACCCCCACCCTTATAAACATACAGTGACTGCAGGTACCCCACCCTTATAACCAATACAGTGACTGCAGGTACCCCACCCTTATAACCAATACAGTGACTGCAGGTACCCCCACCCTTATAACCAATACAGTGACTGCAGGTGTCCCCACCCTTATAACCAATACAGTGACTGCAGGTACCCCACCCTTATAACCAATACAGTGACTGCAGGTACCCCACCCTTATAACCAATACAGTGGCATAACGACCCAAACCATCGGTTTCATATGCAAATTCCCGTGAGCATTAACTAGAGTTACAGTGGTCATGTGTACTATTCACAGAGGACTGGGGAATAGTTGCAATCACAGCATTGTAAGATGGTGACAGATGTACTCTTAGCCCCCCCCCCCCGGTTCAGGGATGGTCATTCCCTCTTCACATAGATGGCCCCTTTGACTCCCCGTTCGGAGTCCTGGACTGAAGCATTGGCTCTTCTGTGTTGTGCCATCTTCTTGGCCAGCATCTGTTTAGTTTCCCCAATGTACAAGTTACAGCGGTCCTCCTGGCGCTTAACAGCGTACACTTTATTGCTCTGTTTGTGCTGGGGAACCCAATCATTGGGGTGGACCAACTTCTGGTGCAGCGTGTTTTGGAGTATGAAAGCAACCGAGACGCGATCTTTGGAAAATATGCGTCTCAACTGTCCCGACACTTCTGTCACATATGAAATCACCACTGGTTTACGCTTAGGCAGCTGTTGTCCTTCTCCCCCCTTGATCGACTGGTGCACTGTCTGGGCATCTTCCTGGCTTTGATGGAGGCAGCAGACAGTCAGGGTGGGCAGTCACACATCAAATTCCATCCTAGTGAGCACAGGTTCACCCCAGGGCTGCGTCCTGAGCCCCCTCTTGTTAACCCTGCTAACCCATGACCGTACTGCCAAATTTGACACCAACCACATCATCAAGTTTGCTGATGATACAACAGTAGTGGGTCTTGTCAGCAATAATGATGACTCTGATTACATGATGGAGGTGGAGCAGGTAATGGCGTGGTGCCAATCCCACAACCTCTTCCTGAATATAAGCAAAACAAAAGAGATGGTGAGTCACTTCAGGAGGGCCAGCAGGCACCATCATACACGGCTGACCATCGATGACACCACTGTGGAGAGGGACAGTAGCATCAAGTTCCTGGGAGTGCACCTGGTGGATGACCTGACCTCAACCATTAACACCTTGGCCATCGTTAAAAAGGCCCAACAGGGGCTCCATCCCCTCTGGAGACTTAAAAGGGCAACTCTCACCATTCCAGCCCTCACCACCTTAGCATTCTAACCTACGGTCTCACTTCCTGGTTCGGTACCTGCAAAGCGACTGAACAACACCAGCTGAACAGGATAATGAAGACAGATAGCAAGATCATTTGTGCCCTTCTCCTCTTCCTGTTGGAGATCTACCGTCAATGCTGTGTTCTCAGAGCCTCCAGCATCATTAAGGACCTCCACCACCCGTCTCACAACTGTTGGCCCTCCTGCCGTCTGGGAAGAGGTACAGGAGCATCTCTGCTACATTTAGCAGAATGCTAAATACCTTCTACCCACAAGCAGTCAGGATCATTAACAACTGCCCCCCCCCCACAGTCATGCCCATCCACCTACCCTCTAACCCCCCACCCCCGGCCCCCCACCAGTGCTGGTCACTCGTTGACAGACACCGGCTGTCAACATTTAAACTGAGTGGCACTTTAATGGACCGTGTTGCACTTACACGGACTGTGTTGTTAATTGTTTGTGCTTTTTTGTTTTTGTACTGTTTTTATGTTTTTAGTGGTATTGTTTTAGGGAATTTTTGGATGTGTATTTTTATCTGCTGTGGTCTGGGAGAAACGGCATTTTGTTTTTATTTATGTGTGCAGGTACATAGTGAAAATGACAATAAACTAAATCTGGAATCTGCTCTGCTGTTTGTTGTGTTGCGTCTTTAGTTTTTACCTATTTGATTGACAGGACTGAGTTTCAAAAAGCTGCTTCGCTCTCAACATTTTTCTTTGCAAAACCACAAGAGTGAAGGAACAACAGACAAAAGTGCTACACTGGGAACAAGGACATACCAAGTGTATCCTACACCCTGTGGGCTCTCACCAGTGTCCATCTCAGCTGTCTGGTTAAACCACTTCTGGGGCAGTTCATGTTCAATATGGGCTTTTAACAATAGTTAGAAGAGACAAAGGTCAAACCACTATGAAGGAAAAACCTTCTCTTCATAAAGACACGACGGACATGAAGCTCCGGCTGCATGAACAATAAACAGAAAATGACTGCTCTCTGTTGACAAAACCCTTACAGAAGTTTGCTTCTTCATGTCTTGCTAAAAGCCAAGTGTGTGTGTGTGTGTGTGTGTGTGTGTGTGTGTGTGTGTGTGTACCTGAGTCTAGTAGAGCCTGTTTGGACTGGGAGTATGATGCCAGCTGAGCTGCGTTCACAACCACTGCTCGTGCCATAGTGGGAATACAACCCTGAAACACACACGCACACACACACAAACACACACTTTATCCACCTTTCTGAATGGACTTGTTAATTATCTGTCATGAGCAGAAGTGTACTGACAACAGTTCGTCTGTATGTCCACTGTAATAAACCCATAATGTCCTGGGGGATGCTGTCTAGCTGACACATCCCCACTGCCTATCTGACACGTAACCACTGTCTAGCTGACACATCCCCACTGTCTATCTGACACATCCCAACTGTCTATCTGACACATCCCGACTGTCTATCTTACACATCCCCCCTGTCTATCTGATACGTCACCAGTGTCTATCTGACACATCCCCACAATCTATCTGACATGTCACCACTATCTAGCTGACACATCCCCACTGCCTGACACATCCCCACTGTCTATCTGACACATCTCCACTGTCTATCTGACACGTCACATCCCCACTGTCTATCTGACACATCCCCACTGTCTGACACGTCCCCACTGTCTATCTGACACGTCACATCCCCACTGTCTATCTGACACATCCCCAGTCTGACACGTCCCCACTGTCTATCTGACACATCACATCTCCACTGCCTATCTGACATGTCACATCCCCACTGTCTGACAGGTTCCCACTGTCTATCTGACACGTCACATCCCCACTGTCTATCTGACACATCCCCACTCTCTATCTGACACATCCCCGCTGTCTATCTGACACGTCACATCCCCACTGTCTATCTGACACATCCCCACTGCCTATCTGACATGTCACATCCCCACTGTCTGACAGGTTCCCACTGTCTATCTGACACGTCACATCCCCACTGTCTATCTGACACATCCCCACTCTCTATCTGACACATCCCCGCTGTCTATCTGACACATCCCCACTGTCTGACACTTCCCCACTGTCTATCTGACATGCCACATTCCCACTGTCTATCTGACACATCCCCACTGCCTATCTGACATGTCACATCCCCACTGTCTGACAGGTTCCCACTGTCTATCTGACACGTCACATCCCCACTGTCTATCTGACACATCAACAGTCTGACACGTCCCCACTCTCTATCTGACACATCACATCTCCACTGTCTATCTGACACATCCCGCTGTCTATCTGACACGTCACATCCCCACTGTCTATCTGACACATCCCCACTGCCTATCTGACACGTCACATCCCCACTGTCTGACACGTTCCCACTGTCTATCTGACACATCACATCCCCACTGTCTATCTGACACATCCCCAGTCTGACACGTCCCCACTGTCTATCTGACACATCACATCTCCACTGTCTATCTGACACATCCCCGCTGTCTATCTGACACGTCATATCCCCACTGTCTATCTGACACATTCCTACTGTCTATCTGACACGTCACATCCCCACTGTCTATCTGACACGTCACCACTGTCTGACATGTCACCACTGTCTATCTGACACATCCCCACTGTCTATCTGACACATCCCCACTGTCTGACACGTCCCCACTGTCTATCTGACACGTCACATCCCCACTTTCTGACACATCCCCACTGTCTATCTGACGCCTCACCACTGTCTATCTGACACATTCCCAGTCTATCTGACACGTCACCACTGTCTATCTGTCACATCCCTACTGTCTATCTGACACGTCACCACTGTCTATCTGACACATCCCCACTGTCTAACACGTCACCACTGTCTATCTGACACATTCCCAGTCTATCTGACACGTCACCACTATCTGTCACATCCCTACTGTCTATCTGTCACATCCCTACTGTCTATCTGACATGTCACCACTGTCTATCTGACACATCACCACTGTCTATCTGACACATCCCCACTGTCTATCTGACACCACTGTCTATCTGAGACGTCACCACTGTCACCACTTTAACTGGGCTGAAGGAACATTAGACTCATCTAGACGCCATGTAAATGAAGACACTTGACTAAGAATTTACACACAAGATTATAAAGGTCCCGGTGGAGTTATAACACACACAACCGCGTGCTCACAAACACAGACAGACAGACAGACAGACAGACAGACACACACACACACACACACACACACACACACATACCCTCCAGAGTGTGGTGAGTCCCTCCTCTCTGGTGATCCGGACCAAAGCATTAAAGACATTAGTATAACCTCTCCTTTGGTCTGGAGGAAGACTGAAAAAGACAATGAGAGTTATTTAGTTAGTACTAAAAATGTTAGTACTATTACTATTATTAATAATAACAACAACATTATTCTTATCAAAGAGGAGGTTTATGGATGTGGTGAGGGAGGACATGCAGGTGGCTGGTGTGACAGAGGAAGATGCAGAGGACAGGAAGAGATGGAGACGGATGATCCGCTGTGGCGCCCCCTAACGGGAGCATCCGACAGTAGTAGTAGTAGTGATAGGATGCAGCATGCCTCTTTCAATCACAGAGAACCAGCATTTCTGACACTTCCATGCCATCGATGTATGGTGTTGGTGTGTGTGTGTGTGTGAGTGGGTGAATTAATTAATTAATTAATTGTAAAGCACTTTGAGTGGCTGTTGCAGCTAGAAAAGTGCTAGATATGTTGGGTAGATATATTGGGTACATATGCTCGGTATATATGCTGGGTAGATATGTTGGGTAGATAGGCTGGGTAGATATGCTGGGTAGATGTGCTGGGTAGATATGCTGGGTAGATATGTTGGGTAGATAGGTTGTGTAGATATGTTGGGTAGATGTGCTGGGTAGATATATATTGGGTACATATGCTGGGTAGATATGCTGGGTAGATTGGGTAGATATGCTGGGTAGATATGTTGGGTACATATGCTGGGTACATATGTTGGGTAGATGTGCTGGGTACATATGCTGGGTAGATATGCTGGGTAGATATGCTGGGTAGATATGCTGGGTACATATGTTGGGTAGATGTGCTGGGTACATATGCTGGGTAGATATGCTGGGTATATATGCTGGGTATATATGCTGGGTACATATGCTGGGTACATATGCTGGGTAGACAAAATCTCCACCAAGCATGATAAAGATAGTTTAGTGATACGCTGAATTGAAACAAGAAAAAACAAAAATTACAAGGCCAAAATGGTTAGCCCTCTGACAATTAATAGTCAATAGTGTAACCTTTCTGACTCACAACTGACAACAACCTCTTATGGTAGTTCCTAACTAGGTTGGCACATGTCTCTTGAGGGATCTTAGCCAATTCTTCCATGGCAAATTGTTCAGCTCATCCAAATTGCATGGTTTTCCAGCATGGACATGAACCTTGAGCTCCCGCCACAGATTCTCAACAGGTTAGAGATCTTGGCTCTGAGAGGGCCACTCCAGGACCTTGATTTTGGTGTCCTTCAAAAAGTTTTGGACCAACTTGGATGTATGCTTCGGGTCAATGTCTTGCTGGAAGACCCAGCAGTGACATAAAGCTAGACTGGCAGCAGATTTCTTTACACTATCCTTCAAAATGTCAACTTAATCTTCTTTCTTCATGATCCCATGCACCCGAACAAGGTTCCCTGTGCCTGAAGCAGCAAAACAGCCCCACAGCATTATGCTCCCACCACCATGTTTAACTGTGGAAACTGTGTTTTTAGGGTTGAAGGCCTCTCCCTTCCTTCGCCAAACAAAAGCAACATCCCTGTGCCCAAACAGCTCAAGTTTAGCCTCATCAGACCAAAGGATGGACTTCAAAAACTCGTGCCCATATTTCAAATGCTCACGGGCAAACTTCAGCCTGGATCTGATGTGCCGCTGTGTGAGCAATGGACTTTTTCTTGGACGATGACCTCGAAACCCATTACGATGAAGAGCCCTCACGACAGTTTTCCTTGAAACATCAAGTCCAGAAGAGGCCAGTTCAGCAACAGTCATCTTGGCAGAGAGAGATCCAGGGATTGCTGTTGACATCTCTGACTATTTTCCTCTCAAAAGTTTTTGAAATCTTGCGCTTTCGACCAGGCACAGGTTTGTTTCTAACACAATTTGTCTCCTTGTGCTTTGCAATGATGCAACATACAGCTGTTCTCGACACTGTGAAACGCTTGGAAATGGCAGTATAGCCTTCCCCCTTAAGATGAGCATCCACTATCTTCTTTCTGAGTTCCAGACTGATTTCTTTACTTTTTGGCATGATGAAATTACAAACCCCAATTCCAGTGAAGTTGGGACGTTGTGTAAAACGTGAATAAAAACAGAATACAATAATTTGCAAATCCTTCCCCACCTCTGTTCAGCTGAATCCACTACAAAGACAAGATATTTAATGTTCAAACTGATAAACTTTATTGTTTTTTTGAGAATATTCCCTCATTTTGAATTTGATGCCTGCAACATGTTCCAGAGCAGCTGGGACAGGGGCATGTTCACCACTGTGTTACTCCACCTTTCCTTTTAACAACACCCAGTAAGCGTTTGGGAACTGAGGACACTACTTGTTGAAGCTTTGTAGGTGGAATTCTTTCCCATTCTTGCTTGATGTACGACTTCAGTTGCTCAACAGTCCAGGGTCTCCGTTGTCGTATTTTGTGCTTCATAATGCGCCACACATGTTCAATGGGAGACCGGTCTGGACTGCAGGCAGGCCAGTCCAGTACCCGCACTCTTTTACTACGAAGCCCCGCTGGTGGACCACCTGCAGAATGTGGCTTGGCATTGTCTTGCTGAAATAAGCAGGGACGTCCCTGAAAAAGACCTCGCTTGGATGGCAGCATAAGTTGCTCTAAAACCTGCATGTACCTTTCAGCATGAATGGTGCCTTCACAGATGTGCAAGTTACCCATGATGCCGTGGGCACTAACCCCCCCCCCCCCATACCATCACAGATGCTGGCTTTTGGACTCTGGGCTGAGAACAATCTGGATGGTCCTTTTCCTCTTTAGCCGGAGGACACGATGTCCATGATTTCCAAAAATAATGTGAAATGTGGACTCGTCAGACCACAGCACACTTTTCCACTTTGGGTCAGTACATCTCAGATGAGCTCGGGCCAGAGAAGCCGGCGGGCGGTGTTTCTGGGTGGTGTTGATATCTGGCTTTTGCTTTGCATGGTAGAGTTTTAACTTGCACTTGTAGATGTAGCGACCGACTGTGTTAAATGACGATGGTCATATCCTTTACACAATGATGGTTTTTAATGCAGCGCCGCCTGAGGGGTCGAAGGTCACGGGCATTCAATGGTGGTTTTGGGCCTTGCCGCTTACGTGCAGAAAAAAATCACATGGGGGCTAATAATTTTGACTGCCTCAATTTTCACTATATTTGGTATAAAGCAAACCTGAAGATTTATTTTTACATTCCAGAATGTACCAAATAGGGCCCTTAACATTGATGAATGTCTTACTATGTAAAGTTTTATGAATGATGCAAACATTGGGCAGAATTTTAGGTATTTTATGTTCCATAGTTCCTTGGGGTCTAATGATTTTGACCTTAACTGTATGTTGGGTAGATATGTTGGGTACATATGTTGGGTAGATATGTTGGGTAGATATATTGGGTACATATGCTGGGTAGATATGTTGGGTAGATATATTGGGTAGATATGTTGGGTAGATACGTTGGCTAGATATGCTGTGTAGATATGTTGGGTAGGTATGTTGGGTAGATACGCTGGGAAAATATGTTGGGTAGGTATGCTGGGTAAGGTATGTTGGGTAGATATATTGGGTAGATATGCTGGGTAGGTATGTTGGGTAGATATATTGGGTAGATATGCTGGGTAAGGTATATTGGGTAGATATATTGGGTAGATATGTTGGGTAGGTATGTTGGGTAGATAAGTTGGGTAGATATGTTGGGTAGATATATTGGGTACATATGCTAAGTAGATATGTTAGGTAGATATGTTGGGTAGATATGCTGGGTAGATACGTTGGCTAGATATGCTGTGTAGATATGTTGGGTAGGTATGTTGGGTAAATATGTTGGGTAAATATGTTGGGTAGGTATGCTGGGTAGATATGTTGGGTAGATATGTTGGGTAGATATATTGGGTAGATATGCTGGATAGGTATGTTGGGTAGATATGTTGGCTAGATATGTTGGGTAGATACGTTGGCTAGATATGCTGTGTAGATACGTTGGGTAGGTATGTTGGGTAGATACGCTGGGAAAATATGTTGGGTAGGTATGCTGGGTAAGGTATGTTGGGTAGATATATTGGGTAGGTATGTTGGGTAGATATATTGGGTAGATATGCTGGGTAAGGTATGTTGGGTAGATATATTGGGTAGATATGTTGGGTAGATAAGTTGGGTAGATATGTTGGGTAGATATATTGGGTACATATGCTAAGTAGATATGTTAGGTAGATATGTTGGGTAGATATGCTGGGTAGATACGTTGGCTAGATATGCTGTGTAGATATGTTGGGTAGGTATGTTGGGTAAATATGTTGGGTAGGTATGTTGGGTAAATATGTTGGGTAGGTATGCTGGGTAGATATGTTGGGTAGATATATTGGGTAGATATGCTGGGTAGGTATGTTGGATAGGTATGTTGGGTAGATATGTTGGCTAGATATGCTGTGTAGATATGTTGGGTAGGCATGCTGGGTAGATATGTTGGGTAGATATATTGGGTAGATAAGTTGGGTAGGTATGTTGGGTAGATATGTTGGGTAGATATGCTGGGTAGATACGTTGGCTAGATATGCTGTGTAGATATGTTGGGTAGGCATGCTGGGTAGATATGTTGGGTAGATATATTGGGTAGATATGCTGGGTAAGGTATGTTGGGTAGATATATTGGGTAGGTATGTTGGGTAGGTATGTTGGGTAGATATATTGGGTAGATAAGTTGGGTAGGTATGTTGGGTAGGTATGTTGGGTAGATATGTTGGGTAGATAAGTTGGGTAGGTATGTTGGGTAGGTATGTTGGGTACATATGCATATCTACTTTAAGGGTGCTGAGATGTACGAGCGTCCGTTACAGTTCAGAATAAACACTGCTTGCTTGCTGCTGTCAGGGTTTGTTAAGCACAACAAATGTCCATAATTACTGTTGTGCAAACACGTTGCCTTGACACTGTGCTGCCTGCTCATTTTAACATCAGGGAGAAAAAAGTTAGAAATTTTTTATCCTAAACAATTTAAAGTTCAGCCTCTTGTTTATAAGGCAGTAAGCTTGCTGTTTTGAGTTTTATTACAGAATTGTATCTTGAAATAGCTAAGTATTTATTCCAAATAATAAATACAAAACAGAGGTTAGCAGGCTGGAAGGCATCCTCCATGTCTAGTGTTGTTTTCTAAACTGTTCTGTCCTCTCCTCTCAAACAGCTCATTCTGAATGTGGTCAAACCACGGTGGTCAGAGAACACCATGGATTATAACATGGACTCAAAGTCAAGTCAAGCAAGTATCAGTAGCCATACTACACAGACAGGCGACAACTGAAAGGAAAACCCATCATAAATTGTGTTTGTAAGGTGTTGGGCCACCAGGAGCCTCCAGAACATCTTCAGTGCTCCTTGTCATAGATTCTACAAGTGTCTGAACTCTACTGTAGGGATGTACACCATCTTCCAGAAGATAGTCCCTCATTTGGTGTTAGATGATGGTGGTGGAGAGCACTTTCTAAACACGTCGGTCCAACATCTCCCATAGGTATTTAATTGACTGTTAAGTCCACAGCATGTGATTTACATCATCTTCATCTTCATCAAACCATCCAGTGACCCCTCGTGTCCTGTGTATAGGTATTATCATCCTGAAGAGACCACTCCCATCAGGATAGGGATGTCTCATCGTAGGATAAAGGTGATCACTCAGAATAACTTTGTATTGATCTGTAGTGACCCTTCCATCTAAGGGGACAAATGGACCCAAACCATGCCAGGAAAATGCCCCCACAGCATGACAGAGCCCCTGGACCCCCTCACTGTAGGGGTCAAGCATTCAGGTTTTTCCTTTCATTTGTCATTCATCTGTTCATCATCTCTCCACCTCTGTCTGTCTCTCACCGGCCATCTGCTGTCATTCTGATGAGAGCGACCTCTGCTGGTGTGCCGACAAATGCCCCCGTGGCTCCAGCTGTCATACCAATCCCTGCCTGTGGGAGGAGCACATGGTTTTACATTACTGGTGGGGGCAGTGGCACCAGTACCAGTAGCAACACTACTAGTTGTTTTTTATTAGCAGCAGCAAAGTTGTATGTGCAGTAATGGTTTCAGCAAGAGTATCAGTTATGTATGTTATGTGTTAGGTCATATATGTTGTTGTATGTTGGCTCATATATGTCTTGTGTTGAGTCATGTGTGTTGGCTCATGTATGTTGTGTGTTGGCTCATGTATGTCGTGTGTAGGATCATGTGTATTGGGTCATGTATGTTGGATCATGCATGTTGTGTGCTGGGTCTAGGTTGAACTAGAGTGAACAAAGGCAAGCGCGACTTTTTCAAGCTAAGACTGCGTCAAGCAAGGACTGCTCTTTTTTGATCCGGTCAGTCATCTGTATTTTGTGTACCTAGTATAGACTATGTGTTTTCTTCGCATTCCTGTCCTTTCCTCTTCCCGGGGCTGGCATAGATGTTGGGTCACTCCTAAGCGCTGTGACCCTACCAATCTCATCTATCCCACTCTCTCTACTCACGTTGAGCAAGTGGTGACGGGAGGGCTCTGGAATTGCCAGTCTGTGGTGTCGAAAGCTGAGTTTATCTCAGGCTACGCATCCTTGCTCTCCCTCAACTTTCTTGTTCTAACTGAGACCTGGATCACGCCAGAAAACACTACCACACCCGCAGCTCTGTCTGATGTGTACTATTTTTCTCACACTCCCAGAGCTGGGAGGCGGGGTGGTGGTACTGGCCTGCTAATCTCCCTGAAATGGAAATACTCTCTTGTTTCCATTCCACAATTTTCTCCGCCCTCTTTATTGTGGTTGTGTACCACCCACCAGACCCCCTTGGTGAGTTTCTGGAGGAGCTTGACACACTTGTCTCACACTTCCCTGTTGATGACGCTGCACTTATACTTCTTGGTGACGTCAACATCCACACTAACAAGCTAGATCCTCTTCTCTCTTTCCTCTCCTCCTTTGACTTTCACCCCTCACTCTTTCCTCCTACCCACAAGGCCGGCAACCAGCTGGACCTTATCTTTACTAGACACTGTCCTATTTCCAATCTCTCTGTTACTCCCCTCCAGCTCCCTGACCACTATTTCATGTTCTACTTTCTCGCCCTTTCTTCTCCCCCCTCAGCCCCTCACCCTACCCACATGGTTTCCACCCGTAGACACCTCCGCTCTCTCTCCACCACTGATCTTTCTTCCTCTGTTACCTCTATCCTCCCTACACCTGAATCTTTCTCTCTCCTACCCCCTGACACTGCTACTGATCTTCTTCTTGCTACCCTCTCCTCTTCTCTGGACAATCTCTGTCCCCTCACCTCCAGGCCTGCACGCCCAAATCCACCTGCCCCTTGGCTGACCGACTCGGTACGTACTGACAGACGGAGACTGAGAGTGGCAGAGTGCAAATGAAGAAAAGGCAAACTCCCAGAGGACCTTCTCAACTTCCAATCTCTTCTTTCCACTTTCTCCTCCTCCCTTTCTGCTGCTAAAGCTGCCTCCTATCACTCTAAAATCCTATCCTCTGCCTCCAATCCTAAGAAACTCTTTGAAACCTTCTCTACACAGCTTCAATCCCCTCCTCCTACTTCCTCCCTTCTCCCTGTTGACTTCGCTAACTTCTTTGGATAATCAACTCTCGTTTGCTGCAAATGTTGCATCGGTTGCTCGCTCCTGCAGATTTCTCCCCTATAACATCAGGAGGATTTGCCCATTCCTCACAGATGAGACGGCACAGGTGCTCATCCAGGCTCTGGTCATCTCCCGGCTAGAATATGGCAACTCCTACCTTGCTGGCGCCCCGGCGTTGGCCATCAGACCTCTGGCGCTTGTTCAGAAAGCTGCAGCTCGTCTGGTGTTCAACCGCCCTAAGTTCTCCCACACAACTCCCCTTCTCATGTCCCTACACTGGCTCCCAGTAGCTGCTCGCACCCAGTTTAAGACTCTGGTGCTAGCCTACAGGGCAGTGAAAGGAACAGCTCCTTCCTATCTCCAGGCCACTGCAAGCCCTAAACCCCCGCCCGACCATTTCGCTCTGCTGCCTCGGGACGCCTGGTTGCCCCGTCGCTCAGAGGCCCCTGCTGCTGATCGACCCGGTCCCGGCTCTTTTCTGTCCTGGCCCCACAGTGGTGGAATGAACTCCCCACTGATGTCAGGACAGCGGAGTCGCTGCCCATCTTTCGGCGCAGGTTGAAAACTCACCTCTTCAAGAACTACTACCCTGTTACTTGCTCGTAACACTTATTGTATTCACTCATTTTAAAAAAAATCTCTTTCTTGCTCTTTTACTTTGGCACTGGTTTTGCTCTTAGATGCTTGTTTAGATGCACTTATGACCTCTGATGACTAGTAGTTCTCCTGATCTCCTACGTTAAATGATGCTCTTATTGTAAGTCGCTTTGGATAAAAGCGTCGGCTAAATGACTGTATTTTCATGTAATGTAATGTATGTCATGTGTTGAGTCATGTGTGTTGTGTTGGATCATGTGTGTTGGGTCATGTATGTTGTGTGTTGAGTCATGTGTGCTGTGTATTGGACCATGTGTTGGCTCATGTATGTTGTGTGTCGAGTCATGCGTGTTGGCTCATGTATGTTGTGTGTGTGGATCATACGTGTTGGCTCATGTATGTTGTGTGTTGAGTCATGTGTGTTGTATGTTGGTCGTGTATGTTGTGTGTTGGGCATGTATATTGCGTGTTGGGTCATGTGTGCTGTGTGTTGGTCGTGTATGCTGTGTTTTGGGTCAGATGTGTTGTGTGTTGGGTCATGTATGTTGTGTGTTGGGTCATGTATGTTGTGTGTTGTTTCGTGTGTCAGGTAATGTGTATTGGTCATGTATGTTACGTGTTGGGTCATGTATGTCGTGTGTTGTGTCATGTATGTCGTGTGTATTTGGTCATGTATGTTGTGTGTTGTGTCATACATGTTCTGACCTTCAAGAAGAAGTTGGGAGGGGTGCCATCTGCTCCGGTCATCTTCTCAAACAGAATTGTGTAGATTCCCAACCGGGTTGTAGTATAGGTCGCCTGACGTAGCAGACCTGCAGACAGACTAGACACAGACACACATGCACACACGTGCACGCACACACAGAGTTTTTAAGTAGATGACGCTGAGAAAGGTAACTTATTTACCTGGCATTATCAGAATAACTCCAAATCTAATCTAGGTAGGAGGAGGTAGGTAGGAGTCTCTCCCTCTTTACCCAGCGTATATGCCCTGTATGCCCTCATTACGAAGGATGGAGGTCAGGGCGTGGAAACTGGTTTTGTATTCTCTAGCTTTGGAGCCCTGACCGCTCAGCTGCATCCTGTTCTTCACCAGGTCTAAAGGCTGGACGAACACTGTAGCACCCATCCTGCAGAGACAGAGAGAGACAGAGAGAGAAAATGAGAGAGACAGAGACAGACAGAGAGACAGAGACAGTATTCATTCATTCATTCATTCATCTTCAGCCGCTTCTCCAGGGTGGCAGCAAGTTAAGTAGGGCACTCCAGACGTCCCTCTCCCCAGCAACACCCTCTAGCTCCTCCTCGGGGATCCCAAGGCATTCCCAGGCCAGATTGGACATATAGTACCTCCAGCGAGTTCTGGGTCTACCCCGGGGTCTCCTGCCAGTTGGATGTGCCCAGTAAACCTCCAAAGGAAGGCGCCCAGGAGGCATCCTAATCAGATGCCAGAACCACCTCAACTGGCTCCTTTTGACGCGAAGGAGCAGCGGCTCTACTCCGAGCTCCCTCCAGATGTCCGAGCTCCTCACCCTATCTCTAAGGCTGAGCCCAGACACCCTACGGAGGAAACTCATTTCAGCCGCTTGTATCCGCGATCTCACCCTTTCGGTCACTACCCAAAGCTCAGGACCATAGGTGAGTGTTGGGACGTGGAATGTGGAACACTGCATTTCTGTAAAAATAATAATAATAACAACAATGACACCAGTGGTCATCGGAGCTCTACGGCTAATGAAAAAGGGAATGGAAAAGTTCACCAACCATATCCCAGGCAACATCAACATCCATGCAGTCCAGAAGATCGCCCTACTTGGAACAGCCCACACATTACGAGTACTGTCAATCAAGTGACTTCTCCCCTATAGTGCCTCAGGTCCATAGTTTGGACCCAGCTCTACAGGATGTAAAACAGGAAACACGAAAGAAACAATAATAATAATAATTCAAGACTACAATAGACTACAATGATCAACTTTCTTATGGGGCACTCAGTCTCTCCTCTCTGTTTTGGCCAAAACACTTCATCTGCTCACACCTAATGTGCTGCCTTGCAAGGCAGAGAGAGGAAAAACCATCTCGCATGTCACAGTCACCCTCAGCAATCTTCAGCCTTGATGTCCTCACAACTAGCACCCATTGCCTCCGGCAGAAACATTTGTTAATGGGGCTGCTGATCAAAAACCTTCCACCTCCAGTGGGTTGAGGAAGGCTGAATGGGCTGGCAGGAACTCCACTGAAATCCGTTGGTGGGCAGCAAAACATTCCCTGACAGGAGTGGTGAAATCTTACATTGTCCCAAATTAGCACATAATTTGGCAAATCAGGCCTCACCACTACCCTCTCATTCTCAGGAATGAGAGCACTGTGAAGCCCCCCTTGCTATCTTGTATAACAGCACTGAATCTCATAGAGTCTTATGGCATGCTTTCCCTCACCATGTACACTACTGCCATCTGCTAATCAGGTGTGAATACTGGGCCTGTGTCACCAGTGTGGGGTAGTGGTTGTATTATGCAGTAAAAGTGTAAAGCATACTGTATGAATTGACATCTACATCTGCATCATGACACTCTTTTCCAATTAACATACAGGGAAATGATCTGTTATTGTAAAAGCGGTGTCCTGAACACCAGCTTTCAGAAGTGTCCGTCTGTCAGAGGAATGCCGTCCTCTTGGAGGCCCCGGGTCGCTGCTTGACAAGCCGGGGTCATGACATTTAGAGACACGGGTGCAGGCGCCGTCAGCTGGCTGTCATAAAGAGATGTTGAACATAAAGCAGAACTGTGAGCAGCAGAGGTGGTCATGGTTCAGTCTTTACACCTGTCTCCCGCTCCAGGTGAGACACTGACAACAATGACGAAAACACCTTGAGGACCGTCCAAGACCACGGAGACCGACAGGTTCACACACATCAATCGATCTGGGACCGTCTCTTATCAAGTCTGCCCCCTATAACAACCACACGATAACACCTAACTAACTAACTAACCAAGTGACTAATTAATATTTCCCTGTTAGGCCGCACCGGCTTCCTGTGACGTCAGCTGTCCAGCAGGACTCCGGCTGAGGCCTTTAAGGCCTTATTCCCACACAGGAGTTCTCTCCATCGCCACCTAAGGTCGCTCCTTTTCTCCCAGAACCGGACTCTTGTCTTGCATCTCCCAGCCTTGTAAACAACAACAACAACAACCGCAATAAGCTGTTGAATTATGATGCTACTTCCCCCCTGAGACGTGAGGGTATGTTAGATTTGTACAGGTGTACTCCCGTGTTGTCTTGCTGTGTGTTCTCGGGGCTTTGGCCTCCGTCTGCCGCCAGACACCCTTGCGGTGTTCCGTGGACGTGCTGGTGTGATGCCACCCAGGCCGCTACGCCTTCCCAGCCGGTTCCTGTGAAACGTCTACCGCCGCTTAACACGACGGCGGCCTGCAGGGCCGCGACGCCGGGCCCGACCTTTCCCCACGCTGTCCGCGCCCACCGGCCGCCCGGTCACGTCAACAACGTCACGGAATCTCCCACGATACCGTAAACATGTCCACACACGGGCCTCTTCTCCGCAGGGGGGCGCTCCTGCTTGTCTCCGAGCTAAGCGCCCGAGAAACCGTCTTTAGCCCGCACTGACCGCTGTCAGCACACCGACACCGACACCGACACTCACCCGGCCAAGCCGCCGAACAGGAACTTGATGGCCTTCGGGGAGGTCTTGGGTTTCGTCTGCGCCATTGTACCGCCTGTCGTGCCCCGTCCCCCGCTGAGTCCCCGCACTGAAGCGGCTTGGTGAAGCGGACCGGACGTCAAACGCGGAGCGCTAAACCTCTACGGCGACCGGAGCAAGGTGACTCCCGGGGACGAGCACGTCAGAGGCCGGAAGACGGAATGGACCAATCAGAAACCTCTACGGCGACCGGCCCGGGGACGAGCACGTCGGAGGCCGGAAGACGGAATGGACCAATCAGGAGGCGCGGATTGTTGCTCGGGACGTGCGCGCGGGGAGCCGTAAGGTAAAGCGTCCCGTTAATAGATTTAGTTTTTATTGCCCCACATTGATAAAACACACAACGACTCGTAGAGGAAACACAAGCCTTGTAACGCAACGTTCCCGTTACCTAAACAATGCAGGCAGAACACACACATGAAATGAAAAGGGGACTCTACCAAAAAAATAATACGTTTATTTTGCTTTGTCCGTCAAGTTTTGTTTTCTCCCCAATACTAACTGTAATCTGCAAGATATGTTACGATGGTCACTGGGAGGGATGGAGGTGATGAGATTTTCACTGGGAGTGATAGAGGTGATGAGATTTTCACTGGGAGTGATGGAGGTGATAAGATTTTCACTGGGAGTGATGGAGGTGATGAGATTTTCACTGGGAGTGATGGAGGAGGAGGACAGGATTAGGAAGGAGTCTATCAGAGGGACAGCTCAGGTTGGACGGTCTGGAGACAAAGCAAGAGAGACAAGATGGAGATGGTGTGGACATGTGTGGAGGAGAGATGCTGGGTATACTGGGAGAAGGAGGCTGAATATGGAGCTGCCAGGGAAGAGGAGAAGAGGAAGGCCAAAGAGGAGGTTTATGGATGTGGTGAGGGAGGACATGCAGGGGGCTGGTGTGACAGAGGAAGATGCAGAGGACAGGAAGAGATGGAAACGGATGATCCGCTGTGGCGCCCCCTAACGGGAGCAGCCGGAAGTAGCAGTAGTAGTTCTACTTGTAGTAGTAGTTGTAATGACTGCTACTCACGCCAGATACTATTCTCAAGTTTGTAGTTTATTCTTCGTTACTGCATAACATACAACACAGTGTACTGCAACAGCAGTAACGCCACAGCGCCATCTATAGACTAGGTTGTATCAGTACATCTTTTTTTTAGAGAACAAATAAGCCTAGTTGAATGCACTGTTAAACTATAACACAATGTAAGTGCTATTAACACTCTTCATAACTCAGTAAATCATAATATGCTCCAGATATGAGCAAGTGACAATAACTTGAAAACAAAATAAATGATCCCCAAACACTTACTGTATAATGAGGTTTACAGCAAATTATAAGCAGTCTGTCTGATACGGTATACCAAAATGTCACTGCCTTTGTTTAGAGACCATAATAACAAAAAACTGTTTTAAACATCGGTATAAACATTTCCTGTAAGCAACCCTTTACCGTGCTGTGTTCCCATAAGCAAATAAACATTTCCATAATCATAAACATTTCCTTTTCACTTTCTCTTTTCCCTTCTGACATCATGAGCAAAATACCTAACATTCCTCAGTTAGTCTTTCTGGTTTGATAAGCTGTCTACTTGGCCTCTCTCTCCCAGTCTCGGGGGGAGGTGAATCGTCTGTATCCCGTCCAGTGACAGGCGTGGTGCTGGTGAGTCCGTGTTCTGCTGTGGAGCTGGGTGGGCTGGGCTCTGCACTGAATTGCACTCTCAGTCCATCGGTGACACCGAACTGCAGCCCGTCACGACCAGCAGGTGGCACTTTCAGTAGGTGACTACGATTCCTTCGCAGTGTGTTGCCACATTCAGTAAGCACCTCGTAGGATCTGGCTGCTGTCTCCTGGATTACCTTTGCAACCAGCCCCCACTGTCCATCACATATGACACGTACCACATCACCTTGTGCCAGCGGACATGATGGCTTGGTGGACCGACTGTGGGCCTGCAGTCTGTTCTGGTGAATAGGACACTCCTCTTTCTTTTTGAGTAGGTGTTCAGCGGAGGGCAGCCGCCCTCTCAGCTGTCTGTTGATAAGCAGCTCCGCTGGAGACTTTCCACACTCCAGCGGAGCTGCTCTGTAGTCAGGCAGGGCCTCCAGTGGAGCTGCTCTGTAGGTAGGCTGGGCCAGGGGAGGTGCTGGGCCAGGGGAGGACCTCCCCTGGCCCTGCCTGACTACAGAGCAGCTCCGCTGGAGACTTTCCACACTCCAGCGGACCTGCTCTGTAGGTAGGCTGGGCCAGGGGAGGATCCCCTCTAGTCTCTGCAGCTTTCTTTAACAGCCTCTTTACTACCTGCACTCCTTTCTCAGCCATGCCGTTCCACCGTGGAAAGTGTGGGCTCGATGTGACGTGCTCAAAGCCATAAGACTCAGCTAAGTGCTTGTACTCTTGGCTACCAAATTGTGGCCCGTTGTCACTCACCACAGTCACGGGATCCCGTGTCTTGCGAAGGTAGCTTTGGTGGGTTTTATCACGTGCTTTGCTGGTGTGTCAGGCAGCAGGGCCTATTCTGGAAAAGTCGACCGATGATCGATGAGGACAAGGTAGTCTTTCCCTGCCGAGTGGAACAAGTCTGTGCCCACGTCCTCCATGGCTCTGCAGGCTTGCTGGGAGCCACAAGAGGCTCCTTTTGTTGTTGATGCCTGGGCCGCTGGCATGTCTCACGGCGCTGCCCAGCCTGGGCAGTGTCTCTGCTCATGTGCGGCCAAACGCCAGTGCTCCGGCTCCTCGCTAGCATTTTCTAGGCCTCGCTGTCCCACTACAGGCACCTTTTCCTTTGTGGAACACGTCCTTGCAAAATGCGTCTTAACTCCACATTTGCGACGTCCTTTGCCATATGCCGGGCGCTTGTTTGGAGCATGTTGGCTTCCACATCCTTCACGGTCTTTGCCATATTGTTGTGACAGTCTTTGTCCAGGTTGTTGTGACAGTCTTTGTCCATGTTGTTGTGACAGTCTTTGCCATATTGTTGTGACAGTCTTTGTCCATATTGTTGTGACAGTCTTTGTCCATATTGTTGTGACAGTCTTTGTCCATATTGTTGTGACAGTCTTTGTCCATATTGTTGTGACAGTCTTTGTCCATGTTGTTGTGACAGTCTTTGCCATATTGTTGTGACAGTCTTTGCCATATTGTTGTGACAGTCTTTGTCCATATTGTTGTGACAGTCTTTGTCCATATTGTTGTGACAGTCTTTGTCCATATTGTTGTGACAGTCTTTGTCCATATTGTTGTGACAGTCTTTGTCCATGTTGTTGTGACAGTCTTTGCCATATTGTTGTGACAGTCTTTGTCCATGTTGTTGTGACAGTCTTTGCCATATTGTTGTGACAGTCTTTGCCATATTGTTGTGACAGTCTTTGTCCATATTGTTGTGACAGTCTTTGTCCATATTGTTGTGACAGTCTTTGTCCATGTTGTTGTGACAGTCTTTGTCCATGTTGTTGTGA